>NC_056732.1:52361029-52413529 GCF_019279795.1 Protopterus annectens
TACATATATAAAAAATAAAATATATACATTACTAACACAATATTTACTTCAAAATTATATACTTCAAAAAATTTATTTTCTATTTCAATAATCTAATGATATAATTTAGTTTGTTGCAGTTTAGTAAGAATGGGTTTCAAAGTGACCATTGAGTTTAGTCCTGGAACATAGTCAGCAGCTAGTCTCAGGATCCATTCATATTCTTTGATCTCAAGCCGATTGTTGATATCCCCACCCCTTGATGTTATATATACATTATCTATAACTCTAAATCTAAACCTATGGTCAACACCACATGTATTCATATGTTTAAATAAAGCATTTGTATCATTAGCTCTTCTAATTTCTGATTTGTGCTCAATGATACGTTCTTTCAGCTTCCTAGTTGTTTTCCCCACATAAAAAGCAGTACAGAAAACACAGGTTGCTAAATAAACCACATTAGTGGTATTGCAGGTTGCTAATAAATCAAATATATATTCTCTGCCAGTTGTCGGATGTTTAAATAAATTACTGTTAGTACTCATAATGTCAGAACAAGTGCAGTTCATACAACCAAATGTACCAGGTTTAGAATAAGTGGGTGAGGCAAAATTTCTACCAAAGTCTTTATAACACAATTTACTTTTTAATGTTCTCATATTTCTATATGAGAAATAAGGCCCGTCACCTAAGAGAGCTTTGACATCATCAGATGCCATTAGAATAACCCAGTTTCTCTCTATAACATGTTTAACCAGATATGTCCTAATGTTATATGAAGTAATATACCTAATTTTCGAATATTTGTGTTCAACCTTATTCGAAGTAAGATGAGATGCATCATTCAATGAAAAAATGGGTATATATTTTGTAGGGTATATATTTTGTAGTTCTATCAGCTATGGTCTTAATTTTCAAATCTATCAGCAATTTAGAATCATAACCGCTGTTCATAAAATCTTCCATCATTTCGTCAAGCTGTACATTAAAACGTGCTTCATCTGTGTTTAACCTACTGACTCTACTAAATTGTGATGTTACTATACCTTTAACCACATGGGGGGCATGCATGCTGGTATTATAAATATATCTGCCAGCATTAACTTCCTTTTTATGAACACTAGTATGCAAAGACCCTTCTATCAATTGCAATCTAACATCAAGAAAAGCTATTGAACAATCTGAAAATTTCATTTTAAACCTTAAAAAATCTGTAGTTGTGTTCAAATATTCCACATATTCAACCAATTGAGATGAAGAACCCCTCCAAATCATAAAGCAATCCTCTACAAAACATTGATAAAAGCATACATATTTGTTCAGGTGACTTTTACTACTACAGATGTACGTTTTCTCCCATTGGTGGAAAACCAAATTTGCGTAAGTATTAGCTACTGATGTACCCATGGCCACACCAGTTAACTGCAGGTATAGTTGTTCATCAAATAAAAATACATTATTAGTTAAAACTATATCCAAAAGAAAACAGATATTCTCTATATGCCTTGCTGTTAACGAAGCTTGTGAAGTCAGAAACTCCCTAATAGAATCAATACCAAATTCATTGGGTATAACGGTGAATAAAGATGAAATATCAAAGGTGACCAATAAATATTCACCTTGATTCAGAAAAGTAGTATCTAAATCATTATACCAATGCCGTAGTTTAAATATAAAATCTGTGGTATCTCTCAACACATTACTACATTTTGATAAAAAGGGTTGTAGTTGTGTCTGGAGGTAGATGGAAATAGGCTCAGTGAGCCAACCTCCACCAGACACTATAGGTCTCATGGGTGGATCAAACATCGATTTGTGTATTTTTGGGAGACCATAGAGTTGTGGGATTACCGGACATGGAACATTAAAGAAATGAAATAAATCCAAATCAATGTCACCATTAATTTGTAAGTCATAAATCATCATATTTACTACGTTTATTCATCTTTTAACATCCACATGTGTAATACGTTTAAATGCATTATCATCATCCAGTAAAAGTATCATAGATTTCACATATTTCTCCCGGTCCATAAGAACTACTACACCCCCTTTATCGGCCTGCTTAATAATAATATCTTGCCTAGCCTGTAATCTTTTTAATGCTAAATGCTCATCATACGATGTGAAATTGTTCGATCTCGCCGTTTGTTCTTGCACACTGGTTCGGAGCCGACCCTCGGCTCCCAGTCTGCCGCTTCACAAGCTCTGCATCTAAGAGAAAGCTCGAGGCACAGCCTATATCCCATGATCCTCCTCTACCATCCCTCAGATCTAGTTTACCGCTGCAGCAGATCGCGTCAAGGAGAGCTCGGCCAGTTCAAATTTTTGTATTTTTCTATATTAGAGCTGTTTAAACCCTTTTTTTCTAGTAATATTTGGAGTGTTAGTGTGTGTGTGTGTACTCTTTTACCTAGGAGTTTTTGCCTTTCTCTATAGTTATAAATATAATCTTAGGGCTTAGGCCTATTTAATACTGTCAGAGCTCTGGCAGCTTTAGTAGTATAAGCTTAGTTAGATATTTTTCTAATTTTAGCAGTATAGTATTTGTGTGCAGTGTTTTTTGATATATACTTACTTGTTATATATATATATTCATATATACCTATATTTACTCTTCTAGTGTAGAGTATATTCATATTAGTTAAATTAGTGACTGTTGCTAACATTACTTAGCTTTTCATATTACCTAGTAAATTAGTGTTATAATCTTCTTAAGCTAGCTATCTTTCTTGGTAATGTTTGTTCCCTGTCAGTCATGGCTGAAAAAGCTAAACCAGGGTTCAAAAGATGTCAATGTGGATAGAAGATGTCCATTACTGACAATAAATGCTTCCTGCGTCTACTGTCTTGGCCCTCTCCATCTGCAGGAGGACTGCTCTATTTGTCACTCTTTCAGTGGAAGGGTCATGATGGAAAGGCGCAGGAAGCTGATAGAAAGGGGCTTACTAAAGCCTGACTTTCAAGAAGCCTTGGAGAAGGCTGATCAGTCGTCTAAGTCTTGAAGGGGTCGAAGACTTCGAAGGTATCGGGGCCCAGGTCATCGGCTCCGAGCACCTCGTCTAAGGTTCGGTCGCCGGCTCCACAGACCTCGGGGCCCAGCACCGAGCGATTATCTCTCATCGAGCCTCGCGTTTTGGAGCCAGTGTCGGAGGTGCCTCCACCCTCAATCCTTCGGTCGGTGACATCTTCGGCCCCTTCGACCCGTTCTTCGAGGCCGTTATCTGATACTGACGTGGATCGTGTGGTACAGAAGCTCATGGAGAATATGGCTCTGTCCAAATTAATTCGTCCCAGTTGGTTTCGAAACTGGAAGCCCTTCCTGTATCTCCAGCAGATCCTCCTCCGAGACCCTTCGAGTCTTCGGAGCCAGGAGAAGAGGATCCGATGATTATTGAACCCTCGGCCCCGAAGCCTACCTTTGTGCGATCGGCGCCACTAACCTCGACTCCCTCAGAGCCCATCGAGGAGTCACGGAGCCGACGGTCTCTCCTTGGTTCCGGGGCCGAGAGTCGAACCGAGCTTTCGGTTCCGACTCTTCCCCTCGGAGCCTCAGCACAGATTAGTTCGGCTCCGTCCTCGGGGTCGGAGCCCGTGGTCCTGGTCTCGGGGAAACTACTGTGCTCTTCGGATCTGGTGGAATCCTCGGCCCGGGGCTCCGGTGCCTTCGACGTCATGAGGAAGGTTTTGTCTGAAAAGACATTCACTTCATCGGAATCTTCTTCTCCTTCCCCCAAAGGGCCTCATTCTGTTTCTGTACCAGCGATCCCCCCCAAGCGTAGACACCCAATGCCTCAGCCACCCCCAGAAGGGTGTTCCCTGTTCCTCGGAAGCTTCACCAGATGCCCCCTCTGATGAATCCCGAGGAAGAAATTGTGCAAGAGGAGGCACATTGTTTCTTCGCAAGAATCACTGACATCGGACACCGATTTGGATGAGTTAGAGGGGTCCCCACGGTCCCCCTCAGAGGATGTCTCGTTTGCTGACATCCTGGAGATCTTGAAACAGAGTGGTGATTGGCAGACCCTTGCCCCCACTGAGGATGAATCGGTTTTGTTGAAGGCATTTGGGGCTCAACCTTCTACCTCCTGGGTGACCCCGCCCTTCGATGGGCTAATGGATCTAATAGCTCGAAGGGCATGGGAGACTCCAGATACAGTGGAACCAGTCCCTAGGAAGCCGAACAAGTATATTACTGCCCCTCGAGACTAGGCTTATCTCACAAAAGGAGTCCCAGTGGATGCTATGGTGGTAGCGGCAGCCACGAAGAAGGAAATCTCAGAGTCATCTTCCTCTGTTCATCCTCCTAATAAGGATTCCAGGACTATGGACAGGTACAGGAAGCACGTTTTCAGTTCAGCAACTTTTTCCATGCATTCGCTGAACTACCTCACACATTTTACGCAACTTGAGAGAGATCTCATTAAGGAGTTGGGAGATGCTCTCCAGGGTAACACAGATGCTGCTGTCTCCGAAAAGGTAACAGCACAACTTAACACCCTCACTTCGATAGTAAACTCGTCCATGAGGCTCATCTCTTATGCGGCCGAGGGTTCGAGTAGGGCTGCAGCCTCCGCGATCGCTCTACGGAGGCAATCCTGGATGCGCCTTTGCTCCTTTGCGGAAGCCTTCAAGTCTTCCTTTACCAATGCCCCCTTTGCTGGTGCCACCCTGTTTGGTCCCAAAGTGAAGGAGACTCTCACTTGGTGTGAACAAGAAGGTAAGACCCTGTCTGCTGTAGGGGTCCGTTTTTCTGCCCCGACCAGACCGTACCCCAAAGGGCAAAGTGGCAGAAAAATGTGGTTCCAAAAGACTCTGGGATCTTTCCAGCCCACACAGAGCGACGCCTCCTCCAGAGGCAGAGGAGGAGGCAGGAATGGAAGACGCCGCCCAGGCGGCAGAGGGGGTCCGCAGAACCAGGGCAACAGGGATAGCGTCCCTGGGAAGCCCTTCCAGCACTCCTGAGGGGAGGCCTGACTGTCATACTCTGGAGGCAGTCGGGGGTCGCTTAGCTTTATACCCAGAGGCCTGGCTAAGTCTTACTACGGATTCTTGGGTAAAAAGCGGAGTAACCAGAGGATACAACATCCCATTTATAACCATGCCCCCCCAACAAAAGAGATTTCCAGATGTTCCACCCAGTCTGCGAGATCAAGCAGCCATAGAAATAAGAAAGCTGCTCGAAAAAAGAGTCATCCAACCAGTCCCGGCGGACCAGATAGGATCCGGAACTTACTCGAGGTTCTTTTTAGTTCCAAAGAAAACAGGGGACTGGAGGCCGATTTTGGACCTCAGCAAACTCAGTACCTTCGTAAGGAAGGAAACATTCCGGATGGTCACGCTACAGTCAATCCTTCCTTTCCTGCAGAAGGATGATTGGATATGCTCTATAGATCTCAGGGACGCTTACTACCATATCAAAATGGCCAAAGCGTCCCGGGATCATCTGCGCTTCCGGCTGGGAGCCAGTCATTTCCAATTTCCAGCTCTGCCCTTTGGTCTCACCTCAGTCCCCAGGGTGTTCACCAAATGCATGCCAGTAGTGGCGTCTCACCTGAGGCGGATAGGATTCCAGGTGTTTCCGTATCTGGACGACTGGCCCCTCACCGCCACCACCAAGCATCGCCTTGTGCAATCCAGGGAGTACACAATCAAACTTTGTTCCTGGTTAGGAATCTGTCAATTTCGAAAAATCTGCCTTATCGCCCTCACAGCATATCTCATTCATAGAGGCAGAGTTAGATACTACTACAATGTTGATCAAGCTCCCACAAACAAGAGTATCAGCCCTCAGAGACCTGGCCGCTTTTCTTATTCGGAACAGAAAAGTTTCTGCGGCACAAGTGCTGAAAGTTCTAGGCATGATGTCAGCCACACTGATTGCAGTTCCTCTGGGCAGGATGCACATGAGGATCCTCCAGTAGCTGCTCTTCGGACAGTGGTCGTTCCAACAGCTCCCTCTGTCACACCACATCTCGATCACAGAATCTTGCAAGCGGGATCTTCAATGGTGGCTAAACAGCCAGGATCTGACGATGGGTTGTCCGTTTGTATTACCCAGTCCTACAGCCACAGTAACCACGGACGCTTCCCTGATGGGGTGGGGGGGCTTTTCCAGGGGAGAACAGTCCAAGGAGAGTGGTCCAAGATAGAGTACAATCTGCATATCAGTGTTCTGGAGCTGAGAGCGGTGTTCCTAGCATTGCAGCACTTTCACGAATCTCTACCCCTAGGAACAGTGGCAGTTCAGACAGACAATATGTTGGTGGTCTGGTACATAAACAAGCAGGGTGGAACCAGATTGTATCCATTATGCAGAGAGGCCTTGAGAATTTGGGAATGGGCGGCATCCACAGGTCGTTTTCTGATAGCAACGCATATCCCGGGGTCATCCAACGTCATTGCGGACAGGTTGAGCAGAGCCATCCTGTTGCCTCACGAGTGGTCCCTGAACAGTCAAGTAGCGGAAAGGATTTTCCGCAGATGGGGCCAGCCTTGCTGCGATCTTTTTGCATCCCCCTTGAATGCCAAATGCAGAAGCTACTTTGCCCTTCTTCCCCCTCCGGGGGGTGCCCCCAGGGATGCACTGGTACACGATTGGCCCCCGGGTCTACTGTATGCTTTTCCTCCTGTCCCTTTGATTCCCAAATTTCTACAGAAAGCCAGGAATCTGGAAAGGACGATCATACTCATAGCACCATTCTGGCCTCGACAGATCTGGTTTCCCTTCCTTCGTGCCCACCTGATGGAGGAACCATGGATTCTGGACCCAGAGCCACATCTGTTGACTCGCTCGTCGGGGGTTCCTCATCCATCCCTTCAGTCCCTCAAACTGACAGCTTGGCTGCTCCACTTCCCAATTTAGCCAGGTCAAAGTTTTTGTCTCCTTCAGTACAACACATTTTAGTTTCTTCCCACAAAGCTTCTACCAGAAAATTATACAAAAGCAAATGGAAACGTTTTGCTTACTGGGCATCAGCACAAGGAGTAGATCCCTTGGTGGCCCCGATACACAAAATCCTAGAATTTTTATCCACACTGTTTCACGAAGGGGCCTCTACTTCTACGATAAGGGTGCAATTAGCGGCCATATCGAACTTCCATGTAGGTGAAGGGGGCTCTTCAGTTATGTCTCACAGACTTTGTAGGGCTTTCATGAAGGGTACCTTTCACCTTCGGCCACCCATCCGCGAGCCGGTTTTTCCATGGAATTTGAATTTGTTGTCTCAGCTTATGCTACCACCATTCGAACCAGCTTCAACCTGCTCACTTAAGTGTTTGTCATGGAAGACCCTCTTCCTTATTGCTGTTACCTCGGCTCGTAGAATATCAGAGCTACAGGCATTGTCAGTCAGACCACCATACATGATTTTTCACCTAGACAGAGTTTCCTTGCATACAATTCCGTCCTTTCTCCCGAAGGTATGCTCTGTGCTTAACATTCACCAATCTATTGAACTCCCCACATTTTTTCAAAAAAAATTCAAACAAATTGGAATACATGCTACACAAGTTGGATGTACATAGACAACTGAGATTTTATCTGGACAAAACAAAGGATTACAGAAAATCAGATCAGCTGTTCGTGTCATTCGCAGATAATAAGAAGAGCATGGCAGTAACCAAGCGGACATTATCCAAATGGCTTTAGGACTGCATAAATTTTGTTTATTCTGCTTCAAAGCAACCACTTCCGTTCAAGCCTAAGGCTCATTCTACCAGGGCTGTTTCTACTTCTTCAGCCCATGCTACTCTTCTTCCGTTGGATACTATTTGTGCAGCGGCTACGTGGGCAAAACCTCATACGTTTGTCACTCACTACAAAGTAGACAGGTCCTCCAAGGACAGAGCGTCCTTTGGTTCCACTGTACTCAGGAACGTTCTTCCATGAGTCACCCAGGGTAACGGAGCTAGGGATGCCACCTGTGTGTAAGAACAAACGGCGAGATCAAACAATTTCACATAAAGAAGTTATGTTCTTACCATAACGTTCCATGTGAATTGTTCATCTCGCCTTTGTTCTTACATCCCCTCCATCCTTCCCCCACCACGTTCTGGAAGAATGGGTACAACTAGTGCCTGGTTGGTATTCTCTAGGTTGCCTTCTCTTCCTGGTCTTCAGTAAGTTGATTATTAGCTATTTGATCTGTGGTTGGTTCTAGTATTCTTCAGTCTCAAGTGTATGATTGCGTGAGCGTTAGACGCAGTGATTAGTAGTGCGTTCTGGTTCTTGCAAACTAGATCTGAGGGATGGTAGAGGAGGATCATGGGATATAGGCTGTGCCTCGAGCTTTCTCTTAGATGCAGAGCTTGTGAAGCGGCCGACTCGGAGCCGAGGGTCGGCTCCGAACCCGTGTGTAAGAACAAAGGCGAGATGAACAATTCACATGGAACGTTATGGTAAGAACATAACTTCTTTTTAAATTATAATGCTTCATTTTTAAACTCTGAGTATATGCGTCTTAATTCTACTTCACACAAGTCATGGAAGGCAGTTGGCGCAGGTATACTGGCAGGGATAAAAGTACGTTTGAATGGAATGAAAACCGCCAAATAAAACCCTTAAATTAACATTTCTAATGAATTGTTTGAGGTCGGTTAAAGCAGTAACAAGATCATCACTAGCTACAGGAATAAAACTAAGTCCCTTTTGCAGCAGTGAGTAGTGTGAAGCCTTCAAATCAAAGGCTGATATATTTAAAGTACCTTTGGTTATTTGCGACTCATTCAGAGTTTTTACAAGTACAGCCACCTAGGTTTAGTAGACACTGGCCTACAAAAAATTGGTCCTTTCCTGAGTCAGACAGACCTCAAAGGGGCAGATCCCAGGCGCAAGGTTCTTATAGGTCAAAACAGTGGGGTGCTTCTACCTCCAAAGCTGGAGAAGATAAAGCACAAACATACAGAAAGCAGTCCCAATGACTTTGCCCTGCGTGCATCAAGCACTTATCTTCTGGCAGCACCCTTAGGGGGAAAATTAACAC
Organism: Protopterus annectens; assembly: GCF_019279795.1. Classification (NCBI taxonomy): domain Eukaryota; kingdom Metazoa; phylum Chordata; order Ceratodontiformes; family Protopteridae; genus Protopterus; species Protopterus annectens. The sequence goes on from NC_056732.1 coordinate 52,369,996, forward strand.
TTTTTGCTCAGAATTGGCACATTATAACCCAGGACAAATGGGTTCTAAATATAGTGTCACAAGGCTACAAATTCCATTTCCATACTCTGCCAAAGGCAAATGGCTGGCCAGATCTGCCAAAAAAATCAGTGGGCAGAGGCACAAAAACAAGTTTCATCCCTCATGGACATGAGAGCCATTCAGCAAGTACCAGAGCAAGAGCAGGGACAAGGATTTTACTCGACTGTTCTTGGTACCCAGAAAGGACAAGGCCTGGAGGCTGATATATTCTGAACACATTCCTGGATATTCCAAAATTCAAAATGTTGACTTTGCAGCAGCTTCTGCCCATGCTGGGCAAGAATGCTTGGCTTGTGACTTTAGACCTAAAAGAGGCATACCTGCATGTTCCAATCAGACAGTCGTGCAGAAGACACCTCAGATTCAAGGCTGGTTCAATACATTACCAATTCTCTGCACTGCCCTTTGGCTTATCTACTGCGCCCAGGGTCTTTACAAAGTGCTTGGCACCAATAATTGCATTCTGCAGACAAAGAGGAATACAAATATACCCTTACTTGGACGACTGTCTAATTCAAACAGCGAACCAGGACATTCTTCTTCAACACCTGGCCTTTGTGAAAAGACTTCTAACATGTCTAGGGTACACAGTCAACTAAAATAAATCAAAACTAGTACCCTCTCAAGATATAACATTCCTGGGTGCAAGCTTGAATACAACTGCCCAGATAGTTTATCTCACGCCAAAGGCAACTGACTACTTATTTCACAATGTTGGCAACAAAGGCCCAGTTATCTGCAAGAAAAATTCTGCAGGCTTTGGGCTTTATGGCATCCTGCATCCTACTAATTCCATATGCAAGACTGCATGTGAGGAAACTTCAATGGTACCTAAAAAGTGTTTGGACTCAACATTGCCACAGCCTGGAAACAATGATTACTCTCATTCTCTGCCTGCAACAGGAGTTTCGATGGTGGGCAAAGGCTTGTCACCAGAACAAGGGACAGCCATTCACATTACCCCCAGCCAGGCAGACACTAACAACGGATTCATCAGATTATGCCTGGGGGGCCCACATGGCAGGAAGATGCCTTCAGGGCACATGGTCCCCAAGCCAAATGCATGTACATATCAATCAAAAAGAGATGCTAGCTGTTCAGAATGCCCTGACAGCCTTCAAGGACCTACTTCATCCGGGACAACTGCTGATAAAGACAACACCACAGTCATGTGGTATATAAACAAGCAAGGGGGCACACATTCTTACCCCTTTTACAGACTAGCCATGACATTGTGGGACACAGCTTTGACCTACCAAGTACATTTGGAGGCACAATTCCTGCCAGGAAAGGAAAATACTCCGGCAGACGAACTAAGCATAAACCTCATGGATCCCCACGAGTGGCAGCTGGATCCACAAGTCTTCAGCATGATAACAAGGAAATGGGGATGCCCGGACATAGATCTATTTGCCTCCCCTCACAACTACCAACTAAAAAGATTCTGCACAAGGACTTATCACAGACAAACATGGAAAGTGGACGCCCTATCTTTCAGCTGGAAAAACCTATCAGTATATGCCTTCCCTCCACTGCCTGTCCTTCCCAAGGTACTCCTAAAGGTCAGACAGGAGAAACCAAAGATGATACTGATTGCCCCAGACTGGCCCCGCCAGTACTGGTATCCAATCCTAAGGAACTTGTCTTGTTACCCAGCTTGGACCTTACCTCAATTACCTCATCTACTGTCCCAGCAAAACAATCAGATCCTGCACAGCCAACTCAGGACATTAAACCTGGCAGCATGGCGGATAATGTAGTCATACAAAAAACACCTCTCAGCAAAGCTGTGATGGATGTCATTCTGGAAACCAGAAGGCCTAGTACAACAAAGTCTTATGCTGGAAAATGGAAGAGATTCTATGCTTGGAACCAGGCACAAGGAACTGATATTCCTCAGATTTTGCAACACTTAACTGAGATGCTGGACAAAGGCCTATTCTTTTCGTCAATTAAAATTCATGCCTCTGCCATTTCGGCTTATTACAATACAGAGCCTCCAATTTTTTCTCATCCGTTATTAAAGCAGTACCTCAGAGGAGCCAAAAATTTAAGGCCTCCAAGGAGATCACCAATACCTGCATGGGACCTCAACTATGTCTTGGAAAAGCTCACCCTGCCTCCTTTTGAGCTAGCTTCTACTGTTGATATAAAGTTTTTATCTTGGAAAACAGCTCTGCTCCTAGCAATTACTTCTGCAAGACGAGTTTCAGAGCTACAGATTCTCATGGCTGTGGAACCTTTTTATCATTTTTTATCCAGACAGGGTCTCTCTCAGAACAAACCCAACATTTATGCCTAAAGTGGTGTCCAGTGTGGCTCTTAGCCAAACTATTCATCTGCCAACTTTTTATCCAAATCCACAGAACAAGGGGAGAGAATTCTGCACTCTTTGGACGTATACAGACAACTTAGATTCTACTTGGACAGAATCAAAACTTTCAGGAAGACAGAGCAATTACTAGTGGCATATGCTGCAGGATCACAAGGAAAGACTATCTCAAAGTTGATAGGCCACTGCATTCGTTTATGCTATTCACACCATGGCAAGCCAGTGCCTATGGGCATTAGGCCACATTCCACCAGAGCTGCAGCCACTTCAGCAGCCTTTCTCAGGAGAGTACCAACCAGGGACATTTTAGAGGTGGCTACTTCGAGTTCAGTGCACACCTTTACAAAGTATTATCATCTGCCATTCTACTCTAAATCCAGGGCAGGCTTTGCCACTGCAGTTCTGCAGGGCCTCATAGCCGCTCCTAATGCTGTTTAGCTGCTGCCTCCCAACCATAGCTTTGGGACTCTACCCAAATGTAAGGACTGCAACAGTGAAACACGAAGAACATAATACAGTTGTGTACACTTACCATAAATATAGATGTTTGAGTGTATTCACTGTTGCAGTCCGGGTTACCCACCCGCCATCCCCCTTTTTTCTATGGATCTCATCGTATCTTTCTCTGATTTATACAACCTATGTGGTGTATTTGCTTATAGATGAAGGTAAACTTTATATTGGTGCATTTATTGATATATATAAAATTTGGCTACCCTTTTAAGGGGCACCTGACATCTGGGGCAAGAAAAACCGAAGTAAATGGCGTCTGCTGCTTCTTTTATACCCCTGACAACCTGACATCAGGGAAGGGGTGACAGCTGCCGACGCAGGACCCAAGACTTTGGAATTCAGGCCGGCTGAGGGCAATCTGCCAGCAGGATTACCCAAATGTAATGACTGCAATAGTGAATACACTCGAACATCTACATTTATGGTAAGTGTACACAACTGTACTTTTCAGTGTATATGACAAGTTTTTATACCCTAAGGTTATTGTAAGGGGTATATGAAGAGTTTCAGAAATGTATGCTGTTGCAAAGCCATTCTAGTGACTTGCTAGATATACAAGAATAATATGTAAAGTCTGCCCCTGGCTATTTTTTTTTTTTTACTTTGCCTCTTATTTTTGTGCTAAAAGATTGAGGCTTTTTTTGCTGGAAGGGGGAAGCTGCATGCATACCTCTGAATTGTCACTTTTTTTTGGGGGGGGGGGGGTACTCATAGAATGTGTTGTTTCCTGGCAAGCAGTTGAGGACTGCAGTCAAATTGCAATCAGTTAAATTTCAGACAAAAATGCATGCAACACAAACTGTTAGGTTAGCAGTTTTCCAGGCATATAGGAGCAGCATGTAAGATCTGTCTCTGGTTTTGGACCTTTGCCCCTCATTTTGGTTTTTCCCCACTGTCTCAGAGAGCTGTGCGAGTGCTTTGCTAGTGTGCTGTCTAGTGAACATCTGTGTGCATACCTTTCACCGGATATTTTTGGTCAGTTCCTTGTAAATCTCAGTATTTTTCTGGCAAACTTGTGCTTGCAGTTAAATATTGACAGTCATTTGAATTTCAGATCTCATATTTTTCAGATGAAAATGTATAATAAAAAGTCTGTTGTTCTACCAGCTTTTAAGTAAATAAGCATAATTTAAAATCTGTCCCTGATTTTTGGGTTTGTCTGTCTTATCTGCAGATTTATCCCCGATTCTTGTGCTTTGAGGTTCAGAACTATAGGTGTATTTTTATAATTCTGTTTAAAATGTATTGAGGCCATTTTATTATTACAGTCTGGTGTGTGAGATGTGCGCAAACAGCAAAGTAACTAAATCCCATGTATAGAGGCTATTTGTGGATGAGAGCTACTGACCCTGTTGCCATTATCAAGTTTAACAGTTTATCTTTGAAGGACTAATTTGCCTTATGTAAAGCAGTTTGGAATTCTTTACTGTGGCCATTTTTGTCATAATTAAACCTTCTCAGGACACAGTCAAAGTAGCTGTAATTGAGTGTGTTCAAAGCAAAAGGGTGTATGTATGAAGCCTAAAACAGTCCTATTACTGTGTAATGTTTACAGTTTACATTGTGTGCAGCATTTTTTGATTAAATATTTGTTGGAAATTTCCATAGGAGTTTCACAAAAATAATTTTTTTATATAGGGTTCTTCAGTCCAAAAAGTTTAAGAAATACTGGCACACTTATAAAACCCTGACTATGGTCCAGCTGACCTGGGTCTGATAAGTGGTTTAGACGAGTTCACAGAGTAGTAGGGTAGGCTAGGGGTAGTTGTTTCCTTCCTGGGGGAGGCATTTCTGAGGGGGCAACCCATGATAACGATACCTGATGGAGGCTGGGGGTATGAGAGGAATCCCTAGTTCAAGGAGGGATTGAGGTGAGGGTGTTGACTGAGCTGCTGCAGAAGCAGGGTGATCCATTAGCAAAGCTCTGTTGCACTCTTGCCCTCAGGACAAAACAAAGGGACAGGGAGGAGGGAAAAGGGCATAATAAATGGTTTCCTGAGGATGATGTTAAACCCAACAGGACACCGTTGGGATCCACTCCGGCTGCAGAAATACTGAGGAAGTCTGGGGGGGTTAGGATGTGGCAGGCAGACCTGGCAGTGGACATGGGGCTCTGGCATAAGGAAGCTATAAGATGATATAAGAAGGCCCAGAAAAAACTCCATGCGTTATCCTTCGCCCCACTCAACCTAGGTTCTCAAAGAGTTGGTCACTTGGTGAACCACTTCTTCCTTTATTTCCTGAAACCAATTTAGAAATTAATCTAAATCATCTGTTCGTTTAACTTTTATTTTCTCCTGACCATTCCAGTAAAGGAGAATATCTTTTGGACACCTTTGATGTACACATACAGCTTAGATTTTACCTTAGTAGGACCAGACCAGTCAGCAGAGATGCACAGTTCACATACTTTATCCCAAACAGAATGGGCAAGAAAGCTTCTGAAGTAACACTTGCCAGATTGGCTTTCTGAGTTTATTTCATTTATTTAATCATTAAGAAACAAATCTTGCCATTAAAACCATAAAAGCACACTTCACCAAATCTCTTTCAGTCTTTATTGCCTTTTTCAGAAAGTCTGCTGTGGATGACATTTGTGCTGCAGAAACACAATCTACATTGCATACCTCCTCCGAACAGTGTAAACTGGATGTCGTCTCCAGATCTAGAGCTTCATTTGGAGGTACAGTTACAAAAGGTATCCTGCCATGATGCCACCCAAGAAGTCAAGTAGCTTGGAATTCTGTCCCAACAGCCAGTTCAGATGAAATAGGATACAGAAGTTACGTATTGCATCATAATACTGGATCATTTCATCCTTGTAGGTCCAGTACGACATCCCTCCCACCTCCCCCATCCAAATCAGCAGGTTATTACAAGGAATCTGGCAAACAAACTTGAAGCTCTTCTACACACCATTCCGACATGTGACACCTGGTACATCGGTCCTGTCATTCCGACATGTGACACCTGGTACATCGATCCTGTCATTCCGACCTGCGACACCTGGTACATCGATCCTGTCATTCCGACCTGCGACACCTGGTACATCGGTCCTTTCATTCAGACCTGCGACACCTGGTACATCGGTCCTGTCATTCCGACCTGTGGCACCTGGTACATTAGTCCTGTCATTCCAACATGTGACACCTGGTACATCGGTCCTGTCATTCCGACATGCCACACCTGGTACATCGGTCCTGTCCTTGCTGAGCTGCAAACGTGATCTGAGGTTATTGAGGGTACAGTGGTATTTTGGGAGGAACATTCTTTAGGAGCTTGAGGATAGGAGCACTAGCAGAAGACTGGAACAGATCTAATAAACAGCCCATTACCCAACAAGCCATATTGGATGGGTAAGGAAGAAGAGAATATAACATTATACAAGTCCAACATTTCCATATTGTCCATGTTTCCCCTGCTTTTAACATTAATATGTTAGGCTTCACAAACTACTTCAGGAAATTAGTCCTTTAACTATATTATCAGGATAAGAAAGCTCTGCAGTATGGTGTGCACATGTGTGCCTTTGATGGGCATGCTCCTTATGGGGGAAATATCCTGATGTGGAAAGCTGACCTACTGGACAGGACCTGTGTGGGTAAAGCTCCCATATGTTGAGTACTGCAACAGTGATCTGTTTGAACATGTATGATTATGATATTTTAATTGCACAGCTGTACTTTTCCTACCTTTCTAGGCATGCTTTCTCTCCCATTTCCTGTTTCAAAGCATATGCTGACATTCATGGTGGTAGAGTTAATTTCCTGTTGTGAGAAAGGCAGGGGTTTCTACTGAAGATTTTTTAATGCCAGAGGAGGACATTTGAATGGTTTGACCTCTCCCTGCTGAACGAGTTTACCACTATCAGAATATTTACTGTGCTGATCCCTCTGCTGCTGTTGCTGATGGGTGTGTCAAGGAGCCACGTAGTCAGTACTGTAAATATCCAGCCCTGGATGTGATACTCCTACTCTGTTTATTCCAGTCCACAGAGAACATGCAGTTCCTAAAGTTTCCTATGGGGTCCAGCCTTTGCCAATTTGGCCATTCCACTGTATGCAGCCTCTTCACTAGGTCCAGATGTCTTCGTGTTTCACTGTCAGTCATCACACTTGGGTTGTCTGTCTGCAGGTAGCCCTCAGTTTTATTTATTTATTTTATTTTACATTTGTTGACCGGGCTAGTCTAACTGGATATATGTCCATTTTCAGTAGAAGCCTGGGGAGAAAAGCTCCAAGTATTAATATATAGTTAAAAAATTGGTCTACATAAAAGTTATAACAGGAAAACACTAAGCAAGAAAAAACAAAATAAAAAAGGAAATTTTTTTTTTTGGGATGGGCAAAGAATATTTTATAAAGTAGCTAATATGAAAGAAGGATAAAGTAAGAAAGGAGGTGAAGGAAAGATAGGAAAGGTATCAGAGAAAGAATAGGGTGAGTTGAGGAATAGGTTATTTTCCTAGGTCTAAAAAATAGTTACTTTTATGAAAGAGAGGCAAAAATATACACCTAAGAAGAGAGGAAAGAAAAAAAAAAACGTTTTGGTACTTATTCAACGGGTAAGTTCCCTGTCTTAATGTGTAGTTGTGGAGCTTAGGAAACATCAACTGGGTTATTGGGTGAAGGGGGAGAGGGAAAGGAGATAGGAGACAGAAGAGCAAGGCTAGTCTGGGTTAATGCAGGGGCATAGCCATTTTTTGTTAAGGTACAATTTGAGATTCTTCTTGAAAATAGGAAGAGAAGTCAGGGATGAGATATCAGCGGGTAATTTGTTCCAATGTTTCCCAACTGAGTTGGAGAATAAGCCGTCTCCTGCAGAGTTATTAGATGTAGTCCTATTGATCAGGAGTTTATTGGAGGAGCGTAGATATTTAAGGTTATAATAAGGGGTAATAAGGCTGGTGAGTATTGGCGTTTTGGTGGGTTGGTACAGGGTTTTGTGAGCTGCTATTAGTTGTAGTTTGATCTGATTGGGAAGTTCTAGCCAGCCAAGTTGTCTTAGATTAATACAGTGGTGGGTCCTAAAAGGAGATCCGGTAGCAAATCTAGCAATGTTGTTGTAGGATATAACTAGTTTATTAAGGTTTTTTTTTTTGACAGGTTGGTGTAAATAGGACATGCATAGAATAAAGTAGATATTAGATGGGTTTTGGCTAGGGTAATTCTAGTAGCTGGGGTAAGAAATGGTTTGATTCTATATAGGGTTCCTATCTTTTTGTTCACAGTTTTTATAGTAGAGTTAATGTGATTTTCAAAATTGAGTTTATTATCAATTGTAATTCCTAGTAGTTTTGTGGTGGTGTCGGGAGAGATACTAGTATTGTTGTTGGAAGTGATAGAGAAATTTAGGGGGATTTGGTTACGTGTTGGTGAGAAGAGTAGAAGTTTTGTTTTCTTTGGATTGAGTAGAAGGCAGCGTTGGGAGAACCATTGTTCTACTGTGTTAAAGACTTTTTGGGTAAGAGACTGAAGTTCAGCTTGAGAGGTAGCTGTGCAGATAATAGTGGAGTCATCTGCATATTGAATACAGTTAGAAAAAGGGATAGCTGATTGAAGGTCATTGATAAAGATGGAAAAAAGAAGTGGACCTAAGATAGAGCCTTGTGGAACACCTTGGGAGATAGGAAGGTGGTCAGATAGCGAGTTTTTCCAGACTACTGCTTGTTGACGGTTTTCGAGGTAAAATTTAAACCAAGTTATGCTGTTAGGATCCAGTGAGAGAGAATTGAGAATGTGTAAGAGCATTTTGTGATTCACCATGTCAAAGGCTTTAGACAAGTCAATGAATAGTGCAGATGAAAAACTGTTTATGTTGCGGTTAGTGTTGATGGTGTTTGTGAATGAGAGCAGAGCAGTGGTGGTACTGTGGGAAGGTCTGAAGCCGTGTTGACAGTTAGCAAGTAGGTTGTTTTGGAGAAGATGGTTTAGGAGTTGTTTATGGATACATTTTTCCAAGATTTTGGCAATAGGGGATAATAAAGCAATGGGATGATAGTTAGACAGTTCAGTAGAGTTTCCTCCTTTGTGTAGTGGGATGATGTGGGATATTTTCCAGATATCAGGGACAGTTCCTAGATTGATGGATCTATTTATCAGTATAGAAATAGGATAAGCAATAGCTTTAGCTCCTATTTGCAGAAACTCAGCAGGGAGTTTTTCTTCAGAGGGGGAGGAAGGTTTTAGTTTTTACAGTAGTGATAAAATATATGATGTAGGGATGGGAAGGAAGTGAAATGAGGGTGGTGTATTTACAGAGAAGGGATGTAGGTTTGAGGTGTCAGGAGAGAGGTGACTAGCCAGATTTTGTATAGTATTTGTGAAGTAGGAGTTAAAGGCATTAGGTATTTGTATAGGGTTATCAGGGATAGAGTCCTGTGGGTTGGGTGTGATTGATTGGCCTGGGGATAGAAGATTATTAATGGTGGACCAAATTTTTAGGTTCCTTATTGGATATTTGTTGTAGACGAAGGTAGTAGTTCTGTTTGTCAGATAGTATGGCTTTTTTAGTTTTGTTCCTACATTCTCTAAAGGTTTGATGGTCAGCTTGGGTCTTGGAAGTACGCCATTTAGCCCAGTATTTGTTTCTGGTAATGATTAGTTGTCTAGTGTTGTTGCTAATCCAGGGGGCAGGTTTGGTTTTGATTCTAATCTTGCGTATTGGTGCATGCTGATCTAAAATAGATAAGAATGTGGAGTTGAAGTATTGTACTGCATCATTGAGAGGTAGTGACTTTAGAGGAGTCCAGTTACAGTGGTGTAGTTGTGTAAGAAAGAGTTCTGAATTCAAATTTTTTTTTTTTGAGCGTAATGTACGGAATGAGGTAGGAAAAGTGATGATGTTTTTTTTTCTAATAATATAGGTTAATAGGTGATCGCTTAGATCATCTGGTAGGGTGCCTGAAGCGTAGGTTTGTTGGGGAGTATTAGTAAGTATCCAGTCCAAAATTGAGTCTTTATTGTTGCTTTTGTTAATTCTGGTCGGCCCTGAAATTAGTTGAGAGAAGCCATGGAGATTAATATGGGAGGTGGGGTTTGAGTGGTTGCAGTGATTCCAATCTATATTTAGGTCACCTAGCATTATCGTTTCTTGTGGGACATTAGAAGCGAGCCAGTTGAGAATGTACTCAAGGGTGTTAATGTTATCTCCTGGGGGGAGATATGTACAAATAATATAGATGGCTTTACTTTTGTTTACTTGAAGTTTAGAGCATATTAGTTCGGTGTTATTGTTTAAGGGGAGGTTCAGATTGATGGTGCTGATTTGTAGTTGAGTTTTGTATAGAATAGCAACACCTCCTCCCTTTTTTGTTGTGCGTTCTAGTCTAATTATATTATATCCTGGTGGGGTAATTTCACAGTCTTTAATAGTGGGTTGTAGCCATGTTTCAGATAGGCATAGGATGTCAAATTGGTTAACATCAAGGAGTGCATGTAGTTGTGCAATTTTGTTGCAAATACTACGTATATTCAGATGAGCTATGGTGAGAGAGTTGGTAGATTTGGTTGTTGGTATAGGTTTAGGGTTGTCATTGTTTTTGGTAGTTAAGGTCTGGGTGTGCAGTGGGCCAGGGTTTGGATGAATATCTCCATCTAAAAGTATGTTGTGGAGTATTTGTTGTTCGGGTTTAAGGTTTATGACAAAGTAGTAGGCAAGTTTCTTTGTTTTCTGGTTATAAAATTTAATACGAGTTAGTCTGTGAAATTTAGCTGGAGAGTAGTTGGATTTATAGATGGGGTTTTGGAATGTCACAGGTGAAGGTGTTATAGATGATGACGTTTGAAAAGAGCGAAATATAGAGATGGAGTATATGGGTTGTTCATAGAAGGTTAGGAAATAGGATGTAATAAGAGGAGTTAAGAGTACTAGGAAGAATAGTATTTGGTTTTGAGTTGGCCCAAATACCAGAGTCTTGAGATTTCTACATTGGATGCTGTTGCCTCTTCCATGACGTCAGGTTGTCAGGGGTATAAAACAGGCAGCCGACGCCATTACATCAGCTTTTCTTGCCATGCGGGAGCCCAAACCAGAAGCAGTTTGCAAGTGCCTGTCGGCCACTACCTGAAATTTTCGTTTTTCAAGTTTCAAACCTGAAATCTTTTAAAGTGAAGTACTGCATTGAGAACCCTTTTTTCTTGCTCTAACCGATGTCAGAAAAAGTTAACAATTATCTTGCCTGTGGAAAGCAAATACCTCAGAGATTTTCATTCTTACTGCATCACCTGTTTAGGCCCAGACCATGACATTCCTTGCTGTTGGATTTGTGCCTTGTTCAACACCCGAACTGTTCGTCGTCTGGCTATCTTTGTCGCTAAAATCTTTCGCTCTCGTTCTCCATATTCCAAAATGGCTTCGATAAGCCATCCGACTACCAATCTTCCGAAAAAACGTAAGGATAAAGACAGAGACAGACCGCATAGGTCCAAAACTGCCGCCGACGCTTCCGTAAAGCTAGTCACCAGTTTGCCGGTACTCCGTGAGGTGCCTTCACAGCCCCTGATACCCGCTTCTACAAATTCGCAGGCCTCTACTGAGACCCAGCCATGAGATGCTTCTTCGATTATGGAACCTGTGGATGTCTGTACCTTGGTTGTGTCCGGAGCCACTGTGCAGGCACCGGCTTCTGAGGGTGTATTCAGACCTTCCAATGTTCGCATTAAACCGATTACTTCATTTCTGACTAAAACTACAGAGTTTCTCAGGCCCAGAATTCGCACTACGCCTAGGAAACAGAGGACCAAACCACATTCTCAAGCTCCCATGCCACAGAAACAAATGCTTGGAATGGCAGAAGACCTTACAACTTTAATTAGGGGAAGCCAACCTTCCCCTCTAAAAGACAAAATAATTGATTTCCCTTCTGATTCTACAGGCCACAAGTCCGATGACTGTGACCCCTCTGATTACTAGGACATACCCTTATCTACCTATGAGGATTCAGATGCAGAGGATTCCATTCCCTCTGCCTCCCCTCCAGAGGACTTTTCTTTCTGTGAAACCTTGCATACCCTAAGGGAGCATTTCTGCTGGGAATGCCAGGACTACCCACAGTCCAAAAAGAGGCTCAGAGAATTTTTAGACTTGCAAAAGTAAATTAAGGCACCAAAGTTACACACTGGAAATCAGTCACTATACTTTATTGCAGAAGACAAACGGTAAGCGCTTTCACAACTTAATGTTGCTTCATCAGACCACAACACTACAACTGATGCTTGGTTAAATACTAGGACAATTAGTATGACATCACAATTTAAAGAGATATTACTCCACTAACATAAGAACATATATCAATATCCATAAGAAAAATGCATAAAATATATAGAAAGGTGTGTATTTACACACAATAATATTTAAAAAAAAAAAAAAAAATATTTAAAAACAATAATATTTAAAAAAAAACAATAATATTTAAAAAAATAATATTTAAAAAAAGGGGGAGGGGGTGTTATCCCTGATGGTTATTAATATATATATATATATATATATATATATATATATATATATATATATATATATACATATACACACACATATAACCATAGTACTACAATGAAAAATATATATATAAAAACTCATGTTTTAGTATTTAAGGTGCCTGGCCTTAAGGTAAGGAACTAATGAGGTGTGTAACTTTGGTGCCTTAATTTACTTTTGCTGTGGTTGTGTGTTTTGGGCACCTTAGTGTACCTGCAGCCGTTTGGTTTTTGCATCTTCAATTTTTAGACTTGCCTCAGCACAGGCCTCGAGCTATACCCCCTGTCCTTGATATTGTAGATGATGTCCTTATGGAATCCAGTCTTACCCCCTGATACTGTACCACCAGCTCCTAGGAAGCCTGACAGGTACTACAGAGTACCCGACTCTCACAAATTTCTCTTTAAAAATCCCACTGAGGATCCAGAGACCATTTCCCATGGGCCTAAAGGTATTAAGGCTACTACAGCCAAAAACCCTACCCCTTTGGAGAGGGATTCTAGGGCTTTAGACAGATTGGGTAAGAAGGTATATACTTCTGCAACTCTTGCCATTAGGGCTTTAAATTGCCAGTTTCACATGTTGAAGGTACCAGCAACATATTATGGAAATAATTAAGCAAAACATGTTGATTCCCGATTGTACAGAAAATAAAGATTTACAAGAGTTAATGCATTCTGTAAACCAAGTTGGTAAACATACTTTGCAGTGTGGTTTTGATGCCTTAGAAGCATCTTGCAGGGCTGCTGTCACTGGGTCTGTTCTGAGAAGACTTGCTTGGCTGAAGGAACAAATCTTGCCAGTCCACGTCGAAGCAAAATTACTAGATGCTCCATTAAACCATGGCTGTTTGTTTGGCACAAAAGCAGAAGTTCTTAAAAAGATGGAGGAAAAAGCTAAATCTATGCAAACTGTTAAAGATTTCTTACAGGTACAGCCACCTAGATGGGGGGATGGTCTAATGGTTAAGGTGTTTGCTTTGCAAACGCAAGGTACAGGGTTTTTTTTTTTAGGAGGGGATGGCCGGGGGGAAAGCTTAAGTGGCTTGGGCAGTTAGTTAGCCTAGTACTAATCTACGAACCTAAAATCTACGAACCTAAATCAGTCGGCATTGGCCTTCTAAAAAGTGGTCCTTTCCAGTCCCTCCCAGACCTTCTCAGTGCAAAACCAGGCGCAACAGACCACAAAGACTACAGTCTCAGGGTATGCACAGATCTAAACAATGGAGTGCTCCCACCTCATATGGAAAAAGTTCACAGTGACTTGTCCTTAATCCTTCCCAGCCATGCCCAAGTACTTGCACCCCTAGGAGGAAAACTCACTCTGCATGCAAAAAACTGGGAGTACATTACGCAGGACCGCTGGGTCTTAAACATTGTATCCCAGGGATACAGATTCTACTTCCACTCACTGCCAACCCCAAGCGGGTTGCCAGACCTTCCTCCAAACCAATGGGCAGAGGCCCAAAAGCAAGTACTTTCTCTCCTCAGTGTCAGGGCTATTCAACCTGTTCCAACTGGTGCCCAAAAAAGAGAACTCTTGGCGCCCTATCCTGGATCTGTCAATTCTCAACACCTTCCTGGTGGTACCAAAATTCAAAATGCTTACACTCCAGCAGCTGCTTCCTGTGCTAGCCAAGGACTCCTGGCTGGTCACTCTAGACTTAAAAGAAGCTTATCTGCACATCCTCATAAGGGAATCTTGCAGGAAATATCTACGTTTCAGGGCACGCTCTATGCACTATTCTTTGGCTTATCTACTGCACCCAGGTTATTCACAAAGTGCCTGGCTCTAGCCATTGCATACTGCAGGCAGAGAAATATTCAAATTTACCCATACTTGGACGATTGCCTGATTCAGGCGGGCAGTCAGGAATTGCTACTTCAGCACCTGATGTGTGTAAAGAGACTCCTAACTTCTCTGGGGTATACCATCAACGAAAAGAAATCACATCTGGTACCCAGCCAAAAGATTGTATTCCTGGGAGTAAGCTTGAACACAACTTCCCAGATGGCATTCCTCACTCCAGAATAGCAGGTTCATTTGACAAATTACTTCAAACTACTGGCCACCAAAACCCAGCTATCTGCAAGAAAAATACTACAAGCACTAGGGTTTATGGCCTCATGCATTCTCCTAGTTCCATATGCAAGACGTCATATGAGGACACTTCATTGGTAGTTAAGTCTCTGGTGTCAACATTCTCAGGACCTGGAAACAGTGATTCCTATCATTCCTTGCCTAAGGACAGAGTTCTTTTGGTGGGCAGAGGCTTGCAACCACAAGAAGGGACTCCCTTTCACTCAACCCCTTGCCACCCAAACCCTAACAACAGATGCATCAGACTATGCATGGGGGGCTCACATGGCAGGCAAATGCATTCAAGGCAAATGGAGCCTAGGACCAAGTCACCTGCATATCAATCAAAAAGTAATGTTAGCTGTACAGAATGCACTCACAGCCTTCAAATACCTTATCCTTTCAGACGGTCAACACCACAGTTATGTGGTACATAAACAAGCAGGGGGGAAACTCGTTCCTACCCACTCTGCAGGTTAGCCATGGCTCTGTGGAACGCAGCCTTGAGCAATCAAGTGCACCTGCAAGCTAAATTCCTGCCAGGCAAACAAAATTCACTGGCAGACGACTTAAGCAGAAATCTACTGGACCAACACGAGTGGAAACTGGATCCCAACTCATTAAAACTTCTAATCCACAGGTGGGGGACACCAGAGGTGGACCTCTTTGCTTCCCCTCAAAACTATCAATTGAGCAAATTTTGCACCAGAACCCCCCACAGCCAAGCATGGAGAGTGGATGCCATATCCAATTCATGGGAAAACCTCTCAATCTATGCCTTTCCCCCTCTGCCCCTACTCTCAAAAGTACTACTCAAGATCAAACAGGACAGGCCAAGGACAATCCTTATTGCACCAGACTGGCCATGCCAGCATTGGTACCCACTCCTACACAGTCTGACAGCAGTGCCACCCTGGCACCTACATCAAATCCCCCCTCCCTGCTGTCCAGCAAGGAGAGACAGATTTTGCATCCTCAGCTGCAAACCCTAAACCTTGAGCCTGGCTTATTCCCTGAATACATCACCAGCAACCCTCAGCAAACAGGTGCTGGATGTCATCCTTGAGGCCAGGAGGTCTAGTACTAAGAAATCCTATTCAAAAAATTGGAAAAGATACTGTTCTTGGAGCCAGTCTCAAAGTAAGGACACAGTTGTGCCCACCTTACCTCAAATCCTAGATTATCTAGCAGAGCTGCTCCACAAAGGCCTTTCCTGCTAGTCAATTAAGATTCATGCCTCTGCCATCTCGGCTCATTACAATACTGAGCCACCCCTCTTCTCTCACCCTCTGATCAAACAGTTCCTGAGAGGAGCTAACAATTTAAGACCCCCCAAGGAGAGCTCCCACTCCTGCCTGGGACCTTAACTTTGTACTAGAGAAGCTCACGCTTCCTCCTTTTGAGCCTGCTGCTACAGCAGAGTTAAAATTCCTCTCTTGGAAAACGGCCTTACTTCTAGCCATCACTTCAGCAAGAAGAGTGCCTGAGTTACAGGCTCTTATGGCTGTGGAACCCTTCATTATCTTCCATGCAGACAGGGTTTCCCTCAGGACTAACCCATCATTTATGCCCAAGGTGGTATCTAGTGTGGCTTTAAACCAATCCATCCATTTACCAACCTTTTTTCGTAATCCTCAGAATAAAGGGGAAAGGATTCTGCATTCCTTGGACGTGCACAGACAGCTCAGGTTCTACCTTGACAGGACTAAGCCTTTCAGAAAAACTGACCAGCTGCTAGTCAGCTTTACTACAAGGCAGAAGGCAAGGCAATTTCAAAGCAAACCATTTCCAAATGGATAGCACACTGCATCCATTCCTGCTGCAAACAACATGGAAAACCTATCCCACAGGGGATCAAAACTCATTCCACTAGGGCTACCTCAGCTTCTACAGCATTTCTCATGGGAGTCCCTACCAGGGACATCCTGGAGGCTGCAACCTGGAGTTCTGAACACACCTTCACCAAGCATTACCACTTACCTGTCTTTTTTAAATCCAGAGCTGGATTTGCCACAGCAGTCTTACAAGGCCTGCTAGCCAGCCCTAATACTTCTTGTCTGCCTCCACCCTTCCGCAGCTTTGGGAATCAACCCAAGTGTGATGACTGTAACAGTGAAACACGAAGAACATAGTACAGTTGTGTACACTTGCCATAAATGTAGATGTTCGAGTGTATTCACTGTTGTAGTCCTGGTTACCCTCCCTCCAGCCCCCTGGCTTCTCTTTGCTTCTACCTGTACTCTTTTTGGCCATATTTTATGGCTATGGTATTTACTTTTTACTTGAGGTGTTCCACACCATGTAATTGCTTCTTATTTTGAGGGCTCCTGACATTTGGGGCAAGAAAAACTTATGTAATGGCATCTGCTGCCTGTTTCATACCACTGATGACCCGACATCATTGAAGAGGCGACAATATCCAGTGCAGAAATCCCAAGACTGTGGTATTCGGGCCGACTGAGGGCTACCTGCAGGCTGATAACCCAAGTGTGATGACTGCAACAGTGAATACACTTGAACATCTACATTTATGGTAAGTGTACACAACTGTGCTTTCTTTTTCTCCCCTGTAGATGAGAGCCTTCAGTGTCTGCTTGGATAACTTCTTCACTGAGGTTGTTTTGGAAGAAAAGCTTCAAGAGTCCGTGTCTCTGTTCACGTTATGTAGTCATCTTTTGTCCTGGACATTACTAGAGCAGTAGTGGACATCAAGGCATGCAGGATTTTCCCCTTCTTGGGACAAAGTTCTTTTCCTGTCACTTTTATTTTTCTAGACAGCTCAAATGACCCATCTCAACCAAGTCACTTCAGAAAGATCCTGGCTATGTCGGCTTACATCATAATGGTTCCTGAGGACTAGCTTCTAAAAAGGAAACTCCACTGGTACATGGGAACAATACGACCATCCCATGAAACAGAAAATCCATTATAACCAGTTGTTAGCAAAGAGTGCCTCTGCTGGACAGTACAAGACAAGGCCAGCCCAAGCCTGTCATTTGTTCCCTTGGAGCATAGTGACCCACTGATGTGAGTAATATTGTCAGTGTGGAGGGCACATGAGGAGTTTGAAAATGCCAGTAGAGTGGCACAGTGCTTTTAATTTTTCATTTCATGTGCTGTTCTGTCTTAAACATGAAGAGATACATTTATTCAGCTACCATTCCTTGGGGTTTTTTGATGATACATTCCTTTATAGTCTGACACATTTTACCAAGTTACTTGAGGTGACCGTTAAGTCTGGCAGTTTGTTGAGCATCAGTGCTTTCTGGGTAAACTGCTTCTTGCAAGAACAACTGCAAAAATAATAGTCAATATTTCTGGTGTACAGAACAATTTCAAGTGTTTTGAAAAGTTGTGCAGTTTGTTCTGTCATATATTTTTTTACATTTGTTAGTGTTTTTACAATGGCCGAGCAGCTCGAAGTGAATGAGATGTGAAATGAAATTTCTGGTGCACTGAGGCATGTGAAAGTATACTGCACCATTTTACAGAGCCTATACATACAGTGGTGGTCCAGGTTCTTTTACTTCTGAGAACGTTTAAGGAGTAAACATGTCCTTAGAACATCAGGAATTAAACCACAGCTCAGTTGCTGCGGAGCTGAAGTATAATGAACTTTACTGTAGCTGTGATTAAAATGAGCTCTGCTTCGTGGTGGGCTTCCATTGCATCTTGGAAAGACGAAGCAGTTGCCTTGCTTCTCCACAGCAGTTGTTGAGGTTAAGGAAATGGCAGTGAGTCTGAAGAGGAAGATTTATATAAGCCCTCCTTTAGATGTGAACTTCTTTGTTACTGGGTTTATTTAAGGAGAAGCAATCCAGTTTTGAGTTAAGTTTTTCCTAGCGCAATATTTTCCCATGTCTGTCACCCACCTTTGAATAAATATCTTGAAACTTTGAAAAAAACTCTCCGACCCTTGTTAGTAGTGGTTTTATGTACTATAGAATGCTGTTATGTTTTTTGTTGAGTTTAGATGTTTTAAAACCCAGTTGTCAGCAGGTGGACCTGGATAGTGTGTTATCTGATCCACTTATTTTGAATATTTGTGTTTTTTTTCCTTGACATGTTAGAACCCACAGTGTCCTAGCAAGATGCCATATGATTGCTACTGTTCAAAGCATGTTTCGCTGTTTTTCTTTAGATTTCTTCTTTGTCTTATCTTTTTCCTCAGACATTCACCAAGTGCACTAAAATAATGTTATCTATTGGCAAAAGTGTGACCTGAAATCAGATGACAGCCTTTTTAATAGTTTATATCTGTGCCTGAAGAGCTAATTACTATATGCTAATTGGCTTGCCACCATACCAGCTCCAAAGGGAGTAAAATGTTGACTGATCCTACATTTGAGTAAATCTGATGTGCTCATCTGCTCTGTGAAGCTTTCCGTGGTCACTTGGTGCTGCTGCTAAGGACTTTTGGGTGGTGGTGTTTGGCATAATTATATCTGTTTAACATGTCATTGTTTGTGGACCTCAGAACCTCCTTCACATTGTATTGGGTGGGCTGCAATTTCAGTACTGAACACTTTGATACCTTCTGTGCCTTAGGGTTTTCACCTTAATGTTGGCCTTTACAGCAGAGTGGTTTCTTTGCATCCACTTAGGGGATGAGTGGATGCTGATGTGCCTCTCCCAGAAGTCTGAGGTCTGCAGAGTCATGGGCAGCAGTTTCTTTGGAGAATTATCTGCTGAGAAAAGTCTTTCTTATTTCCCTGTGTATTTCAACCTCCTCATACAAGTGGTTCTGTATTCTGACAGAGTTGCAGCTTCCTCCCATTTGAAAGTGGGCCAGGACTCCATGAATTTGGCTTTCTGGGTGGTGGTTCGGAGTAGAGGTCCAAGCCTTAGTGCTCATGGCAGGATCTATTTTTACCACATCCTTGATAGTGTTTAACCGTAGCGTGCTGGAGAGTGCATGCAACTAGTGCCATTAAAGTTCAAATTCACTGTAAGATCCGCACCATCACTTCATGGGTTAGGGAATCATCATCCCCATCCCTGAGGTACGTTTCCTTTGCTTTCTGTTTTTGACATAGATTGTTACTTATCCATGTGAGCCTTCAGCCTTTGGGTGGGACCATTGGAGTCTGCAGACGGAATTGCTAAAACCCACCTCACTATTTCCACGAGGGTTGTCAGAGTAAACCGTTGCTGTAGCATATTCCATTGGTGAAGGCTTAGGCTTGTTCTTGGTAAAAGAAAGAGGATGTTGGTTATCTGGAAGGAAGGTATGCATGGCTTTGGGATTCTGCTACACCCAGCATAGCAAGCCTATATTGTGTGCGTGTATAGAGAGTATCAGCTACAGGCCAGGGGAGGGAATGTCGCATAATAGAAGTTTTAGGATCATCTGTGCATGTCAGTAGTACAGTTGGATGGCAGCAGCTGCCCTGTGGCCCAACGATTTAAAAAAACACCCTGTATTGGTTAGGAAGGCATGCATGACCTGTGCGCAGGATTTCAAGGTTGAGAGGTCATAAGTATTTATTCAGTTGCTTCAGCTACTGTGTAGTGGACTTCTGAAGATAAGCTGATGTCACATTTGTGTTTCTCATTGCTTGTAGTGTGTGTGCTTGTTTCTAAATGCAGAGCTTTTCATTTGTGGTGTTTCAGGTAGCTCACCAATGTAATTTTCCTTTTTCTAATTCATATTTGTATACATTTGATATTCAGAAGCTTTGAAGAAATTTTCATTCTAGTCCATTTTATCATGTGATAATTTGTGGAGACCCTTTTATTTGGGTTTCCTGAAGAATCTCACTTCCTGACTCCCATTTTGAGTGCTGGGAAATGTTTTTCTTTATAGAAATTAGTGTGTTCCCCTTTCTCCTTGATAGTGTGATCTTGGAGTTGGTATGTACAATTTAGCAGTGGCATCTCACATTTACCTTTGGTGCAAAGTGCTGTGGGTTCTATTCTCACACCAGCTAGATGGATTGTTGGCACTAGTGTACAGCATAATGGGGATGTTGCACTCCTTAGTCATCGTTTTGGCTAAGATGTTAAACTGAGGACCCATCTGCCTGAATTGGTGGTAGTTCATGTAAATATTAAATAGCCGATGACACCAGTCAAAACAAGTAAGGGGAAGTTCTCTGATACCCTGGCCATATTTCCCCTAGTAGTAGTACAACTTCCACCTAGAGTCTTGCCTGAAAAGAGGTTACTAACCATGTGGGACTTACCAGGTCAACAAAGGATAAATAAATAAATTTAAATATAATTAGCCGTGGGTATGGGAAATGCTTTTTTTTTTCCCTATTGACTGTTTTGCTACCAAGTATGAAATTTGGACTTTTACTTGCTGACTTTTTGACAAACCGGTTTGTTAGTGAATTCAGCGTAATGTCATTGTTTTGTAACTTGGTTCTTCTAGAACCCCCTGACAGGCTGCTTTAAAAAGTGCAGTATTTAATTGAGACAGTCTATTTTAGGTTCGACAAGCTGCTTTCCAGTCACTGGGCCCATTCATCTCTACATTTGCAAATCCATCTAGTTCTACTCAGTACTTCAGGGAGGAAGAGCTCAGGTCTGAAGATTGTCAAAAATCCATGGAGAATAGTACAAGGTAACTTTTTTATTTTTCATTGTATGTAAAATTTTAAGCTTCAGCGTTTTTCTAATTTTATGTGGATTTTATTAGAATCTTGCAAGTTATGATCTCTTAATTCCATAGTATTTGTTTAGAAAGCTGTGTAATTCCTCAGCCTAGTACAGTGAGTTTTGATGGAGAATCCCAGGCACAATTGTCAGTGCATTCAGGATCATGTCTGAGAAGGGGATATGTAAAACTGAACACATGAATATCTGTTGACCTTGTTAAACTGGTGGGTGGACTGTAAAGTATATACCTCACTTTGCTGCTCATGTTGAAAAAGGTACTGAAGAATTAACAGTTTTTATTATTTATGTAAAAATGTCATGTAAATTTCTTTTTACATTGCAAAACAGTCTTGTTTAATATGCGAACAAGGGTTATTTTAAATGAGAGGTGGGGATGGTTGATCAGTGACTGCTGTATATTAAATGAGAAAATCATTTTACTTAATTGTAAGGTATCTGTGCTTTACACTATAACAAACTAAGAAAAGCTGGATAGGAGCAAGTTAAACTTGGTATAATGTTATGATCATGAGCTTCTGGGATGTGGGGGATGTAAAAGTGTTGTGGGGGCATGCAAAGAAGTAAGATAATTTCCCCTGTCTTTATATATGTGGGTATGTAGAATAATGTCCCTTGGTTTAAGATGTAGACCAGATTTTTTTTTAGGTAAATAGGCTTGACAAGTAAGATAAAATATTGAAAGTCATGGGAAATGGTAGTTCTACAGTCATTAGCTTTTTTTCCATTGGCAAAGGCTTTCATTAAGTGAGAAGTCTACAAGTGTAAGCAGTTTATCATGAGAGGGCTGAACAGCGTTGTCTTAGTGATTGACCTGTACAGACACACTCATGCATCTGCAAAGTCATATGTGTTTTCATTTCAAATCGATTTTGTTAGAAGATGAGATGTCTGCAGGTGCAAGTAGTTAATCATGAGCGGTCTGATCAGACTTTGGAGTGAAGTGTATAAAGTACTGTGTAAGTAATATTTAAAGGTACAATAGAAAGCAGTTCCGTGAAAAATAAATGATTGAAAATGTGGGAAGTTTTTAAGTTGTACAAATAGTTGCTTCCCTAGTAGCGTAGCACTTAAATATTACAGCACAACAGTACACAATTTAGTTTTGTTTAAAGGCCGTCAGAGCATTTTATTCTTTGGGCTAAGTGTTGATGTTTCCTGAAAGCATGCAGGCTGCTTTTTCCCATTTGGGAGGGGAACAGAGATAAAAGATCAGACAGAAATTAGCATAAATGGGAACACAAGCTGTAATATACACTTTAACATGGGTAACCTTAATTTTAGATTAGGTGATGCCTTTTGGTGCAGCTGTCTGTTTGCTGCATCTACTCCTTTCTGGAGGAGTAAACCTTTTTTTGGAAATTGCATTGTTTTCTGTGTTTCTTCAAAGTTAAAAGGGTATTGGTATTTTAAAAATCTGTTTTTTCATTGAAATAAAAAGTTTTGAAAATGCGACATAATTTCGGTTGGATATTGCAAGAAGTAACTACATAAGAGATCAGCCTGATGGACATTAATCTATGTAAGCTAAAAGTTGGAAGTATACATTCAAAACACTGTCATGTAATGGATGGGAGTAGTACCTTTGTCATAATGGATACTCTGCCCGTATCATGGTTGTGAATGGCTTTAGACAAAAAGCAGAGATTATTGAATTATGTTAAGAAATGTATGGTTCAAGTAGCAGTGTTGCAGGAGATGCATTTGAGTAGAAACAAGCACGTGATTTTGGGAAATAAAAATTTCAGGGTGGACATTCAGTGGAATCAAAAGGAGAAAGGAAAAGGAGTAATACTGAATGCTAGAGGGGCTCCAGTAGTTACAGAAGTGGAAAAAATTAGATTTGTGGTAGTAGGGGATTATTGGCTGGGGAGGAGAATTAAGCTAATATGTTTTTATATTCAGTGCTGTCATGGAGTGCAAGTGAATTTTGAGAGAAATCTGCTTTCATCAGGAAGTATTTTTATAGGTGGGGATTGGAATCTGATCTGCAATGTGTACTGGGGGATCTAAAAGGGAGATGTAACAAGAGGGTCAGTTTATGAAGAAGTGTGTGTGAGAATGTTAAGAAAGATATGAATTCAGTGGGACCTCTGACAGAATGTACATATTCTTCCCCAAGTTACTGGGCTATACTGTATAGAAATCGTCTCACAGGAGCTTGTATACATAACTGATAACTGGAATAGTTCCAGTATCTATTTCAGATCATGCTCCAATAAAAAAAGATAAATGTACAGGATAATGAAGTAAAAATGAGGCACTGGTGCTTTCCCCTTACTTGTTAGGGGAATTTAAGGACTGAGTAGTGCAAATGGCTTGAGTGTTAAGGAAGCTGGAAATCTCTTCAGAGGGGATGGTTGGTGAGTGGGATAAAATGAAAATGGCAGGTTAAAAACATGGTTGGAGTAAGAGAGAATGAGATGGGGAGAAAGTAATGTAAATTATTTAAAGGGTTTGGCAAAGGCTGAAGTATTGGAATCGCACACAGGAACAAATGCAAAGCGATAAATTGAAAATAAGGGAGTATTGGGGTAATATGAGTTTACAAATGTTAAGCAACTGTTTCTGATAACTCCATGGCACAAAAACTTTTAGCACAATGACTTAGGTAACAGAAAGAATATTTGCCATACATTGGGAGACTAATCAAAGATACTGTAGAGTTATTGGATGCTTAGGACATTTTATGAAAATTTGTATAATGCAGAGTAATGTGGTAACCAGGTAAAGATGCACAAGAAAATATTTGGAGGCTTATGCCAAGGTTCGAGGAAGATGCGACTCAACAATTAATAGTCAAGATGGAAAGAAATTAGGTTTAACAGTATTGTTTAGTCAATCAACAGGGAAGTTTCCAGGAACAGTTGGTATATATGTAGAAGTTGGGAGAGAAAAAAGTCACTCATCTGGTCAGGATAAAACAGACGAACTGTTGCAGGTTTGGTTCAAGCAGCTTTATCTCACACACACAGACACTTAAACTTATAAACAGACTGACTACCATACATCTGGAAATGCTCTTAAAGGTGCCTGCACATGCTCTGTTCTGCATTCTCCCTCTTTGAGAAATGGCTCATACATCAAATGACAGTATTTAATGGCAAGCAGTTATACAGAAATGATCCTTTGACATGCAGTTATACAGAACTAATTCTTTGACATGCAGTCATACAAAATTAGACACAAGTAAAACAATCATGTCCAGGTTGCTGTGTATTTTACACTAGGTCTAGAAATGCGACCTGATTGTGTAACATAAAAGTCAGAATTGGATCTAGCAATAGGGACTGTCTTCAAGGAATGTTCAACTTTGTGGACAACTGGGACATCATCAGGGTTGGAAATGGATACCGAGACATGTTCTTCGGTATGAACATGGAAAATAAGCTTAATTTTCCGCCTAATGGTGCTGCTATTTGTTCCCTGGTAGGCGGAGTTAGAATCAAGTCACTGTGATTGTGCTGTTGTAGTGGTAGTGGCTGTGTCTGTGCCTCTGTTATTACCTTGCCACTGTCGTCCTCTGTAGGCACTCCCTCTGGATTGATTTCTGCCTCTGGAACGTCTATTCCTGCCCCTTTGGGATCTTGTGGAGTCAGGAAAGGACCAATTTTGGCAGGCCAGTTCCTGCTAAACCTTGGGGCTGAACCTGCAAGAAATCTTTAACCGCTTGTACAGATTTTGCCTTTTCTTCCATTTTCTTCATTACCTGCTGGGCAGGTGTACCAAACAAACTGGCCTTATCCATAGGAGCATCTAATAACTTAGCTTTAACATGATCCGTAAGACCTGTTCCTTCAGCCATGCATGTCTTCTTATCACTGTGCCAGTCATGGCTGATCTAAATGAAGCCTCCAGTGCATCATAGCCACATTTTAAGGAATGGTTACTAACCTGTTGTATGTTATTTACCATTTCTAATACATATTTCTTATCTATAGAGTCATCAGAGGATAGCTTTTTAGTTAACTGATCAAGCATAAACTCTTGGTATTGTATCATGTGAAACTGACAGTTTAAAGCTCTAGCTGAGAGAGTAGCTGAGGTATAAACTTTTTTGCCCCATCTGTCTAAAGACCTGGCTTCCCTTTCAGAAGGAATAGGGTTTTTTGCTGTGGTCGAGGCTACAGCCTTAGGCCCCTGGGATATAGTTACGGGGTCTGCAAGTGGGGCCTTGTATAGGTGATGATGAGTGTCTGGTACCCTGTAAAATCTATCTGGTTTGGCAGGGGCTGGAGGTAAGGAATCTGGTGCAGTGCAGACATCATTAAATGCATCGTCCACAACAGAGAGGACAGGAGGTATAGCTAAGGGCCTGTGTTGTGGAAGGTGCAGAAAAGTCCTAAGTCTTTTTCTGGAATCTGAGAAATCCTGTTCCTGCCATTGGAATTGTTCTATGGCATGTAAGGTTTCCCAAAGGAGAATTCTTCTGGTGGAGAAGCAGCTGGAATGGATTCTTCAGCATCTGAGTCTTCATAATTGGAGAAAGGAGCCTCTGGCTGGTCTGTAATATCCGAGTCATCTGCAGAATCATCAGAGGACACAGGCTCGGGGGGCTCTGCTCTAGGTCTCTTTTCTGGGGGCTGAGAGGCCCTGTCTGGGTGAGATTGAGATCCCCTAATTAAAGATATTAAATCTTCTGCCAGAGTAAGCATTTGTGAACTAGAAGTGGGCCTGGTTGAGGGTGGTTTAACAGGCACTGATTTAGTAGATTTGGCTGCTTTAGTCCTGGCAAAGGCCTTAATAGACATGGCTGCAGGAGGCCTAGCAGCACCACGTGCTGGGGTAGAGACATCCAAAGGGATGGTGTCTGATAAGTCACTAGTAACCACTGTTGTAGGTAAAATTTCTGAGGCCGATTCAAGTAAGGTAGCAGGAACCTCAGTAGTAGTCATTGATTCAGCTGTACTTTGATCAGTTTTCTCGGTTTCGCCGAAACCGAGACAGTTTGCTTAACCATGGTTTCGCCAAACCGTGGACCGCGAGTGTCTGTCTTTGCGCTTTTTAACAATTTGGGTAGTCGGAGGATCCGACGGCATAATGTACGCAAAATCTGAGCCGAAAACTGTTCAGCAACTCCGACCGACGCCTAAGCGTCCGGTTGAATGAGGCACAGGCCGAACAGGCTGCTGCGCGTGGTCTGGGCCTAAACAAGGCAAACAGTAAGAGTGGAAATCTTTATGAGGTATTTGTTTCCCACAAGTTAAACAGTTATTGACTTTTTCTGACATCGGCTGAGGCAAGAAAGAGTCCCCAACGGGTACTTAGCTTTAGAAGTCTTCAAGCAGTATTCGGTAGTAGTAATCTCTGGATCTGACCGACCGGCACTTGCGAACAGCTTCTGCTTGCCACGCGGCAAGAAAGACTGAGGAAAATGGCGTCGGCTGATGCCTTTATACCCGAAGACCAGCAGAGATGACGTCGGGTGAAGTGCGACATCAGCCGAAGCCGGACCCGGACTTTGGAATCCGGCCGACCGTAGGGCTGCCTGACGACAGGACAACCCAGTTGTTATGACGGCAGATGCATCCATGAAGGACATCATTGTCAGGGTTCCTCTGAGATCTAGAGTTTATATCACAGGTACAATGCTGAGATATCATTTCCGATACAGGAAGAAGATGCCTGTGGTTTCTCTTGTATTTTTTACCCTCAGATTCCACTAAGTAGGATCTCTGCTCGACACATACATGTCACTTGACAAGTTCGATCAAAGCCTGTTGCCATTTGCATCCTCATTGTGTCTCCTTCTTTTAACGGACAATCTGCTCATTTTATCATAGCTGGACTTCTGAGAAGAACGCTTCTTAAAAAGTTGGCCTTTGATTGCTCTGTTGTTTTTAGCATTAGGAACCAACAAACTAGAACTAATAAGCAAAGTTGTTCTGGTTTGCCTGGGTAGGTCTCTGAGCAGGGGAGCCAAGTAGGTTGTCACTGGGTATATTTCTGAGATTTAGTAAATTCAAGAAGATCAAACCAAGACTCAGGATTACAATGGGGCAACCAGGCCTTTGGCTGAAAAATGCAAACAGCATATATTCTTCAAACAGAAGGATTTATCCAAGTAACAACAAGTCCAGTCTGTGTAAAATTTAAAACTCACAGTTCATTTATTTGAGTGACATAAAAACGGTAAGCGCTTTTGCTAGATAGCTTCCTCAGACCTTCAAGAACAAACACACCTTTCCTTTCTTTATATACTACCTTCAAATATTTCAAAATGTGTCATTACCAATCAGAACACTTCTTTACATGGTCATGTGTCTAATTTAAATATTTATACAAAAATAAAAGCAAAGGTAAAAACGCAGAAGTAATAATAAAAGCACAGCAACAACTTGCTCAGTATAAAATGTATAAAAGTTATACAGCACAAATATAACGCATATAACATGCACTAATTTATACAGAAATAAAATAAATGTACAGCAACAGCTTGCTCAAAACACAAATCAAGAGTACAATTCAAGAATCTAGTTCAAAATATGTAAGGGTTATGCAGCACAGTTATAACACATAACCTGCACTGATTTATAATATAGCTATATAAGTCAGAAATCAAATAATTTGAGTTTTTGACTTCACTTTTTCATCTTCCTATTCTTTAGGTAAGGTTTAATAGAGGCTCTTTCATCAAGTCCTCTTCCTTTGTCTGCTCTAAAGGCTGATATCCATTGTGCCTCTCTATTTTCAGTAAAATTTCTGATGTCACCTTCTCTAATACTTGGCACAATAACCTCTATAACTCTGAATTTAAATTTGTGCGTCTTCCCTTCTTGCTTAACATGTTTGGACAGAGTATTATGCTCACTTTTAGTATGAATATTATAAAGATGTTCCCTTATACAATCTTTAAAAACTCTGTTGGTTTCACCAACATAGAATGAGTGGCAACATTGGCAATCTGCTATGTAGACCACATGAGATGTCAAGCAAGTAGCTGCTGAAGTAAATATGAATTCTTGACCTGTATCTGGATGTACAAATTTATTACTGGTATTAATATATGAACAAAATTTACATTTACCACAGGGCTGAGTACTGTATTCTGTATTTTTGTGTTTCTGCATTTTTTCCATGACAAAGCAGTCTTTTTAAATTATTCCTATCTTTATACAAGAAATTGGGTTTTGTGCCTAGCAGACTATATCAGAGTCTATTGTAAGTATGGACCAATTCTTCATAAACACTTCCCTCAGCTCTTTATCACGTGTATAAAACAAAGGAATTTTCAATTGTTTATTTACTGAGGTATTGACAGGCTCTACAGTGTTTTTCTGTTGCGGTCCATAGTATGGTCGGGCCCTACTATTCCTGAGACTAGTGACATCACTTAAATTTCTCTTGATTTCGTTGGTGTGATAGCCCCTCTTTGTCAACCTTTTTTCTAAGCCAACAATTTCATTCTTGAAGCCTTCTTCTGTGGGATTCAGCCTTGAGGTTCTCATCCCTTGTCCTTTTATTAAGTTTCTAAAGACATAGTTTGGGTGCATACTTTGTCTAGGTAATAAAGGATTCCTATGACAGGGTTTTCTAAATACCCCTGTATTTATAGAACCATTATGGTAGTCTCTCTCTATATAGATCGAGGTATTCCACTCTTTTACTAGATGAGGCCATGGTAAATCTTAGACATTCATTTAAGGTGTTAATCTGATTCTTAAAAATTAATAACTGTGCCTGAGTTCCTGTCCAAATTAGGAAGAGGTCATCCACGAAACAACGGTAAAACATAACATATTGCATATACATATCATTCTTAAAAAGGACAGTGTGTTCCCAGTGTGCTAAAAACATGTTGGCGTAGCTATTGGCACATGACATGCCCATAGCTACGCCATCACACTGGACATACATGTCCCCGCCATAGGTGAAGATGTTGTTCTCGAGTATAATCTCGAGGAAATGACATACAAGATCTATTTGTATCAAACTATAGCCACTATTCATAACCAGATATTTATGTATGTATTTTATGCCCAACTCATTTGGTATGATAGTAAATAGTGATTGGGACGTCTAATGTGACAAAGATGGTTTCTCCTGGAGTTCTCTCTAAATTCGTATTTTCATATAAATCAGTGAGAAATTGTTTAGTGTCTCTTTAAACTATTTTATTTTTATCAATGACTGGGCATAGATGTTTTTCTACAGAGTGTGGCTCTGTAGGCCATCCTGCACCTGCCACTATAGATCTCTTTGGTGGATTTCTGCTATGTTTATGTACTTTAGGTAAGTTCTGTATTATTGGGATCAAAGGATTCTCCACTCTTAAATATTTATAAAGTTCTCCATTAATAACACCACTTCTTAAATCATCCAGTAAAGTGGCAGAAATAGTCCATCACTTGATGAACATAATCTATAGGTATTAACTTGTAAAACTTTTCATCACTTAGCATTTCTCTCATGAGTGCAATATATTGTTTCGTGTCTAAAATGACAATTGGACTGCCTTTGTCAGCCGGCCTGATAGTGATTTCGGAGTTACTTTGTAGCCCTTTGAGTGCTTCTCTCGCTCTCTATAATTCGGATTGTTCTTATTTTTAATTGCTTTTGATTTATTTTTATTACCATAGAACTTGTGTAGTTCTTCTTCTGTTAACTTAAAATATGCATCCACCAAAGGGTGATTGTTAGGGACATATGTACTCAGTTCCTTGAACATCATCCTATGCTCATTAGAGTCTCTTCCAAAAACTAAACGCAACATAACATTTCTGCAAAATATTTTTAAATCTAAAATGGTGTCAGCTAAGGTACTATCATGACTTGGGATGAAATTTAAACCTTTTTCAAGGACATTAATCTCATCAGCAGTTAATTTATAGCTGGAGATGTTCCAAATCAGTGACTCTCCATTCTGCCCCACATTTTCTTGATTGTTTGGTTGGCATTCCTGTCTCCAGAAAATGTCCTTTTCTGGTGGCCTCGGCTCATCGACCTGGACTTCCCCATACCTCTGTCTATATTGATAGGCAGGGGAAAAAGGGGAGCATTATTGAGTGATCCTACAGTATTCTCATTTACATTCACTGTGGTGGTGTTAGGTCTAACTACCCTTTCTTGCTCATTTAATAAAGCATTATTTACTTTTGCTGCAGGATATAAATTCCTGTTATGGATATTATCATTCACTTTATCATTTCTATCAGCATTACTTTCATTACCAATACATTCATTGACAACAACAGAACGTGCATTTATGTTGGGCATAGAATCTTCACTAGGCCCCTTGTTCATTTGTACAGCTGCTGTGTCAGTAACATCATGTGTACTATCCTGATACTCTGAACGTGGCCTATTCTTGGGCCACATAAAGACACGTCCATTTTTAAATTCGGTCAAGTCTCTAGTGATTATAACCTTTTTCTGCTATATTATTTTATGTTCATATACAGCTACACTGTCCAACATGCTTTCAATGAAAGGATTAGCAACAGTCTCAGAATATTTACTAAAAATGTCTTTGTTTGTCTTGTAAACACTCTTTCAGCCTCTCCTCTTCAGGTTGAAAGAACTCGATTAACAGTCTCATATAACTTGCGCTTACCTCTAAGTTGATTTTACATATTCTAACACCATGCTTCACTACACAAGTTGCCATCCTACACATCAGAAAAGATCTGTATTTAAAGGACAACTTGTCCGTGCAGCAAGGATGGTGACTGATGAAGTGACTTTCCTTGAAGAATGTGCGACACTTAAAGTTATGTTTTTAAAGAGAGGTTACCCAGACACATTGGTCCTTGATTTAGTAAATGAAGTCATAAACAAAAGGAGAGAAGGGTTTTATAAACCACTTCTTAGACCTACTATTAGGTCATTCACTTCAGAAGAGCATGTGAATTTGGAAGTAACCAGTAATACAGATCATGATGGTACACAAACAGGTGTAGCCACTGGAAGTAACCACTAATACAAATCATGATTGCACACAAACAGGTGTAGCCACTGGAAGTAACCACTAATACAAGTCATGATGGTACACAAACAGGTGTAGTCACTAGAAGTAACCACTAATACAAGTCATGATTGTACACAAACAGGTGTGGCCACTAGAAGTAACCACTAATATAAGTCATGATGGTGCACAAACAGGTGTAGCCACTAGAAGTAACCACTAATACAAGTCATGATGGCACACAAACAGGTGTAGCCACTAGAAGTAACCACTAATACAAGTCATGATTGTACACAAACAGGTGTAGCCACTAGAAGTAACCACTAATACAGGTCATGATGGTACACGAACAGGTGTAGCCACTAGAAGTAACCACTAATACAAGTCATGATGGTACACAAACAGGTGTAGCCACTAGAAGTAACCACTAATACAAGTCATGATGGCACACAAACAGGTGTAGCCACTGGAAGTAACCACTAATACAAGTCATGATGGCACACAAACAGGTGTACCACTAGAAAGGTTTGAAGTAGTTTTGTCACCTCATTTTGTTTGGAAGTCAAAACAATTGAGGCTATATTTAAAACAAACTGGAGCATCTTCATGATGGAACCAGATGTGTTGGAGAAGTTGGGTAATTCACCATTTTTTATTTAGAGGAAGAACAGGAACTTGAAACGGATCTTAGAAGTGGAACCCCAGACCTGTAATAGATCTGGTGGTGCATTTAAATGTGAAAACTAACTATTGCAGATACGTAGCAACAGGGACAGAATTCACAGCAGGTTCCTTTAAGGTAAAAACTAAGGGTAGATTTAACTTTAATTCTAATTCCGTTGTCTACCTGGCTAGTTGTGTAGCCTGTCCAGCATATTATGTTGGTAAGATGGACAGAAAACTGAGAGAGAGGATTTATGAGCACACATACCATATTAGAAAAAAGTCACCTAACGCATTGGCAAGGCATTGTGCTGAACACCCAACACACCACTTTCACTTTAGAGTGATTTGTCAGGTTACTGTTAGTCTAAAAGGAGGTCCTTATCTAATTTTGGAAAGACAGGAGTTGATTTGGCAACTACGTCTCAACTCTTATAACCCCCAGGTTTGATTGAAGTCATTTCCATTGCCTGTATTCTGAAATTAAAGAGCCTAATGCGCTAGACAAGTTTTTTGTCTAACTAAGTCTTTTAAACAGCTCTATTTGTAGTTGAGTAAAAGAATGCAGGTTTTTGCTTCATGTTTTAAACCTTTTAAAAATGTCTCCTCTTACATCTAAGATTGCTTCACCCTTGTTGGTGATTTGTGAAAGCATTACAGTTGAGTTGATCAACACTGGTTAAAGTTGAAATTGCAGTCTCTTATTTTATTTTTATTTTATTTTGAGTGCAGCATTCTTTTAGTCCACTTGGAGCGCTCTTGTAACTCATAATGTGTATATAAACTTTTACATTTATATATATATTTTTCATAGTTTTTTCATCATTTTTTATCACATATTTTAAGAGTTACATTCTGTCCACCTAAATGCAGTTACTTAATGTGTCTTTATTTGTGCATAAAAGCAGCTATACACTTTTGTTCTTTACAGGCTTTCACAGTTGCTGTTTTTGTATTTGACTTGTTGCTGATGTCTTG
Source organism: Protopterus annectens (assembly GCF_019279795.1). NCBI lineage: Eukaryota > Metazoa > Chordata > Ceratodontiformes > Protopteridae > Protopterus > Protopterus annectens. The sequence goes on from NC_056732.1 coordinate 52,402,623, forward strand.
TGTCCAAGCTTAATTACTTATGCAATACCATTGGTTAATGTTTTTTGAAACCACCATGTGGTCTGTATTAAAGTGAGCATTTGTGCTACTGTTGTAGGTCTGAAGAAGGCTTCTAAATTAAGATGAAAAGCACTTAACCGTTTATTTTTGTATCATACTGTTTAGTTGCAAAGTAATAAACCTGTTTTTACTTTTTTTGCTTTGGAGACTTTGTGTCCTTGAGCCTTCATTTGTTTCCCCAAGTTAAACTGTCTCTGTGACCTAATAATGACTGGTCAGATCTTCTAACTATATAAAATGGCAAGCTGTAACTGTTCCCAGCCGAATAACATGAAAGCACTACTGAGCCTTTGGTTTGAATTTCTTCACATCCATAAGCAACAAGCTTCGCATAATTAACAAAATTAAATTGCTCACCAGCTCTCACTTCAGCAAATGCTTCTGCTGACATCACATTGCACTTTCAACCGGTGTCCACTTTGAGCTCTGTGAGTTAACCATTGATCAGGACAGTATAAAATACTTTTCTTTGCCAACAAATCTACTGCATTAACCTTTTCACCAACCACTGGTGCACCATCTACATAGAAAGTAGGGTTGCAGTTTTCTATATGATCAACTTGCCTTTTTGAGTGACCTTTCTTAATAACTGAATGAGGCTTGCTTGATTTACAAAACTTTTGAAAGTGGTTCCATTTTTTCACTTGTGCCATGATTAGCAGCACCATTACGACAGTTAACAATAAGACTTGAATTGGGTTTTGCTGACTCACCATTGTGGTGCACTGAACATGTCCAATTTACTGAGCTAGTCTTAGAAGTTGCTAGAAAGTTGCGAGGTCTCCCAGGAAGACCTGCAGGGGTTGCAGCTGCCATGTTCTTAGGCCTGTTTCTGTTTGCCGCCTGCTGCATGCTTGTCTATGCTTGCTCTACAGGCTGTTGAAACCATGCTCTTGTCACTTACAAGCATACTTGCGTGCCTTTCTGTGAGCTCATGGATTTTTCAAATCTCTGTGGCTTTGCTTAACATTAAATGACTGTCCTGAAGCAAAATCGTTCTCACTGCAGCATTATTAACACCACACACAAGCCTGTCCTTCATTAACTCATCTTTCAAATCACCAAATCATCTAATTTTAGCCTTATTTCTCAAGTCAGTGATATAAGCTGCAAAGGTTTCACCTGGATTTTGGTCTCTTATATTAAGTAGGTGCCTCTCTAATGTAACATTTGTCTGAGGGCTGCACATTTCTCTAAACTTGTATGTTTTAAGCATTCAGGGTCCTCTCTTGATTCAGCCGGTACAGTAATATGACAGTTTTCCTCCTCTCCTGCATATACTTCTGGTGCATGCATAAATGAACGCTCTCTTTCAGTGCCTTCTGACCCAGCAAAGTTAACCAAAATGAATGCCCTTGTATATGTGCATCTTAAAGCTGCTTGTATGAAAATATATTCCTGCTCAAATACTCTCCAATTCTCTGCCATATTATGATCAAACACAATGGGACTGGGTCTGCAAAATGCCTCTGCCATATCAACACACAATAGTGAATGTGCTTGGAATTATGTACAAACATACATGCACATAAATATGCCAAACCTTTATGCCAGAATTTGTAATTATGCCCAATAGCACAACAGACTTTTGAAATAACTGCACTTTGCCAAATAAGTCTGTGTAGACAACAAGAGCATTTTAAAATCACTGTACTTTGTGAAACCACTTTGTGTCAGTGTAAGAAATACTTTGAAATGACTGTACTTTGCAAATAAACTGTACACAGCAGAAAAAGCCTAGAGTAAGAAACACTTGGAAATGAATGCATTTTGCAAATAAACTGTACACAGCTCAGAAACTCTTCAGAATGGCTGTACTTTGTAAAATAACCCTGTACAATGTAAGAAGCACTTTGAAATGGTGGTGCTCTGTGAATAAATGTACACAGTACAGGAAACATTTCAAATGGCTGTACTTTGTCTACACTTTGCAATATAACTGTACTTTGCCCACTTTGAAATAATTGCACCATAATAAAGCACACACACTGCAAGCACTTTGCACACTCTGAGATACTTTGAACAACTCCAGTTATGCTTTGAATAGCTTTGGTCAATGTAAAATAGTAGTTTATGCCCAAAACAGTGTTTTACTAAAAAATATGCAGTCGCCTTGCTCTTTAAGCTTATTTTGCCCTTTTTTATTATATTTGTTATGCTCATTTAACCTCTTATCATGCTCATTATAATTTCTTGTACTTGTTTTACTTTTCTTGTGCTCATTTTACTTTAAACATGCTCGTTATGCAAACTGGAGGTAAATTTAAGCCCCATATGAATATCTCTGCTAGTTTTATTAAATATCGTGGTTTTGAACATTTCATTTAATTAATAATGCGTTGTGTGCCTTACAACTGCTCTGTTTCATTTTCTTTTGCAGAATAAATCATTTGTGCGAGTTTTGGCTACCTTAAGTTAATTTCTGGCCCTTTTTGATAATTTGAGCTCCGTGTATTACTCAACCTACCTTAATGTTCAACTCTGTACCTCATGGCTTGAAGAAGTTGAACTCTTAATCCCGGTTTTGACACCATGTCGCTCATCTGGTCAGGATAAAACAGACCAACTGTTGTGAGTTCAGTTCAAGTAGCTTTATTACACACAAACACATCAGGAATGAGGCTTTGTGAGTTAAACTTTGACTGACTACCATGCTCATACATGTTAACACTCAGGCTGTTCCCTCAAAATGGCACTGCTGCCTGCACATGCTCACTATTTATATGCACGTGCCTACATCCGGAAATGCTTTTTAAAGGCATATACACATGCTCTGTTCTACAAAAGTGATAAAAGATTTTTAATTTAACAGTATTTAAAAAATAGAGAGAGAAGGGGGTACCAGCATCTTGGAAGAAAGCTGTGGTGACAGTATTTACTTCTATCTTCCTATAGGCTCATTTCAATTTTAAACCAGGTTTGTAAAGCGATGGTCTTTACTAGCAGAATAGGAAAAGTGTTGCCAAAATTGATAGATATGGAATAGTGTGGTTTTGTGGAGGGAAGGCAAACATTTGACAGTGTTACTAGAGCAGTTATGATCCAGGAGGAGGCAGGTTGTAAGAAAATGCTGCTGTTAGTGGGTCTTTATTGAATACTTCTCTCTAAATCGAGTCATCTCGGATTTCGAGTTTGGCAACAGCAGCATTTGCATTTCCATTATAATTCGGTTGATGAGATTATGTGAAGGGCTAAAGGGTTCCTCTCCAATTTCTGTTTGAGCAGAAGGAACAAGGCAAGGGTGTCCTCTTTCTTCTGTATTTTGAGCCACTAGCAAAGAAAATAAGGGAATGAGAAATTCCACAATAGAACTGGTAACTCCACACAGGCGCATCACCCAGGGTAACTCCTTGAACCTGACCAACTTCTGTCCTATCTACGTACTTCCCTTCTCCTCTCTTATTATTTCAACATTTTTGAGAACTTTCATCATGTTATTACTCCTTTTATGTTCTTTATCTATTTCCCATTACAAATTTTATATGTATATATATCCGCAGTGGTGGTGCTGCGGTAGCGTTGTCGCCTCACAGTAAGATGCTGTCCGGTTCGATTCTCAGCTAGAGCGTTTTCTGCGTGGAGACGTGCGTGAATGGGCGTACCTTCGTTGAAGGTTGTGCGTCAGGCCTGGCAAGCCGGTGCATAAAAATCAACTGCCAATCATTAGCGGACCGGAGTTTCCACTGTGGTGACCCCTAACCGGGAAAATCCAAAAGACACAAACAAATATATATATATATATATATATATATATATATATAATGATTAATAATAGTTTTTTTTATTTTGGACTTAATTTGCATAATATTTACCTGTATTTCTGTTCTTGTATTTTACCTCTTTTCTTGTATATTTTTTACTTCAGTTATCTGCACCTGGAAATTGTATCTTACCTCTTGTATGTAATTTATCTTTCTCATTGCTATGTTTTTTATCAACCTCTTGTCTTGGACCTCATCTCCCTGGGTCTCCACTGAAAATGGGCCCCTGGCCCAGTTGGACAGTACCCAGTAAATGTAAAAAAAAAAAAAATGGTTTTGTGATTAAAAAGTCATACTTATTTGCAAATATGAAGAGGATGAAAAATGGAAAGGCTTTTGGTCCAGATGACATACCAGTGGAAGCATGGAGGTGCTTAGGAGAAATGGCAGTGGATTTTTTTAACCAGATTGTTTAATGAAGTCTCGGAAAGTCCGAGGATGCCTGAGGAGTGGAAAAAAAGTGATTTGGTACCTATTTTTAAAAAATAAGCGTGATGTGCAGAGCTGTAGTAACTACAGAGGGATAAAATTGATCAGTCGCAGCTTGAAATTATGGGAAAGAGTAGTGGAAGCTAGATTAAAAAGGGAGGTGATGATTGATTAGTGATAAGCAGTATAGTTTCATGCCAGGAAAGTGTATTACAGATGCGTTGTTTGCTCTGAGAGTATTGATGGGGAAATATAGAGCAGGTCAGAAGGAGTTGCATTGTGTCTTTGTGGACTTAGAGAGAGCATATATGACAGGGTGCCTAGAGAGGAGTTGTGGTATTGCATGAGGAAGTTGGGAGTTGCAGAAAAATATGTAAGAGTGGTACACAGGGTATGTACGAGGGTAGTGTGACAGTGGTGAGGTCTGCAGGGGGAGTGACGGATGCATTTAAAGTGGAGGTGGGATTACATCAAGGATGAGCTCTGAGCCCTTTCTTATTTGCAATGGTGATGGACAGGTTGACAGACTAGATCAGACGGGAGGCACCGTGGACTATGATGTTTGCAGATGACATTGTGATCTGTAGTGAGAGTAGGGACCAGGTTGAGGAGACCCTGGAGAGGTGGAGATATGTTCTAGAGAGGAAAGGAGTGAAGGTCAGCAGGACTAAGAATGTGTGTGTGTGAATGAGAGGAACATTAGAGTAATGGTGAGGATGCAGGGACTAGAGCTGGTGAAGGTGGATGAGTTTAAGTACTTGGTATCAACAGTTCAGTGTAATGGTGAGTGTGGAAGATTGGTGAAGAAGAGAGTACAGGCAGGGTGATATGGGTGGAGAAGAGTGTCAGGAGTGATATGTAACAGGCGGGTACCAGTAAGAGTGAAAGGGAAGCTCTGCAAGAGGGTAGTTGACCAGCTGTGTTATATGGGCTGGAGACCGTGGCAATGACAAAAAGGCAGGAGTCAGAGCTGGACGTGGCAGAATTAAAGATGTTAAGATTCGCACTAGGTATGATGAGGATGGACAGGATTAGGAATCAGTATATTAGAGGGTCAGCTCAGGTTGGACAGTTTGGAGAGAATACCAGAGATGCAAGATTGTTGGTTTGGACATGTGCTGAGGAGGGATTCTGGGTATGTTGGGAAAAGGATGCTAAGGATGAAGTTGCCAGGTAAGAGGAAAAGAGGAAGGCCTACGATGAGGTTTATGGATGTGATGAGAGAGGACATGCAGGCGGTTGGTTTTGACAGAGCAAGATGCAGAGGACAGGACGAAATAAAAACAGATGATCCGCTGTGGCGATCCCTAACGGGAACAGGCAAAAGAGAAGATGATGATTTGCAAACATAATTTTGCACTTTAAATCCAGAAATCTCTATTTCAATGTTGTGTAACAATTTAAGACAGAAGTCTTTTTGGTGTATAAAATCAGTGACATTAAAACAAAGGCTATAGCAGTAGACTAGCTACCCACACATGAGATGGTTCAGCAGTACACATATTTATGGGGACATGATGACAAGATGACTATTTCGGTGTTTGGATTAAAAAAAGGATTCTTTCATGGCATCTAAAGACATGTGAGAAGAGACTAATGTTTATTCAAAAATTGAGAAGCTGGAAGCTCTTGATTCTGGATGTGGATAGTAAGGTAAAAGCACGTGATATCCTATCTCTCCTTCATTCTTACTAGGTTGCGTTCGGATCTGTCTCGGCCTTATTTTCAAGCTCGAGGCCTTCTGCCAGTTCATGGCTAATCCCTATCCCTATCTCATTTGCTGCTAAACAAGATCGAACATTCGTCTGCTAGCTATGGCTAAGTGAGTGTGTAATCTCTTTGATTACCATTTGTCTGTAATTCTAAAAATTTGTGGATGTTTTTCTAACTTTACAATTGACTCTGTTTGTAGCTGGATATTTCCTTGATTGAGCTGTTTTTTTTTACTTTGGCCGTCATCTTTCGTTAGGCCTTGTATTCATTTTCCTGGCTTTTGAGATAATGAGGAGGGTGCTGTCTCCACAGTCAGGTCCACAATCCTCTCCGGGTATTCCTCCATCTAGAGCTTTGGTGCCTGCCTCTAAACCCCTGCATCCACAGGGACGCAGAGATCCTAGGCATCAGAGTGCCCCACAGGGCACCCCCCACTCTTCCAAAACCTCCCCAGAATACCCTTCTGAGGAGGTCCCTCGAAGAGACTGTGCAAGAGGAAGCATTTAGACTCCCCAGAGGAGTCTCTCACTTCCGATACGGACCTCGATGAAGCTGAAGGGTCCCCACGGTGACCTCCTGCTGATGTCTCCTTTGGAGACATCCTGGAAATGCTAAAGCAGAGAGGTGGCTGGAAGTCCACTAACCCTTTGGCAGAGGGGTCCATATACCTGAAGGCTTTCAGATCTCACCCTTTCACCTCTTGGGTGTCTCCACCTTTGGATGAGCTCATGGAGCTGGTTTCTCAAAATGTTTGGGGGTCCCCAGATTCCATGGAACCTATTCCTAGGAGGCCACACATTTATTACATCCCCCTCTGACAAATCTTTTCTAATGAAGGGAGTCTCAGTTGATGCTATAGTCATGGAAGCAGCCACTGAGAAGGAACTCTGAGACATCTTCTTCTGTCCATCCCCCGAACAAGGAGTCTAGGACTATGGATATGTATGGAAAGTGCATTTTTTTCTTCAGCAGCATTTTCTCTTAGATCGCTGAACTACCTCACTCATTTTATGAAACTGCAGAGGGATCTCCTGGAAGTGTTAGGACTTGCCCTCCAAGGTTCAGTAGCTGAAGGGGTTGCTGACAAAGCATCTTCTCAGCTCACTACCTTAAATTCAGTTGTCAATGCCTCCATGAGACTCATCTCCTATGCAGCAGATAGGGCGAGTAGGGCAGTGGGTTCTGGAATCTCCCTAAGGAGACATTCTTGGATGCGCTTATGTGATTTCGAGGAACCCTTTAAGTCATCCTTTGTAAATGCCCCATTTAATGACTCTTCCTTGTTCGGGCCCATGGTAAAGGACACACTCACCAGGTGTGAATAGGAAGGAAAGACTCTGCAGTAGGAGTCCGCTTTTCCATGCCTACTAGATCTTATCCCAAAGGTCAAAGAGGTAGTGGTGAAATGTGGTTCTGGAAATCCCAGATCTTTTCAGGACACACGTGTTGAAGCTTCTCCCAGAGGCAGAGAAGGAAGTAGTAATGGAAGATGTCAACCTCGTGGCAGAGGGGGTCCGCAAGATCAAGGCGACAGAGAATCTTTATTTTGTAGGTCCTTTCAGTGCTCCTGAAAGGAGGGTTGACTGTTCAGCTCTGGAGGCAGTCCGGGGTCACTTATCTTTGTACCGAAAAGCCTGGCGTAAAGTAAAATACAAATGGGTACAAAGCATCATATCCAGGGGTTACACCATCCCTTTTTTCCTTCCCATTCCAAAGATAAAAAAAAACTTTCAGATGTTCCACCCAGTCAAAAGGAACAGGCAACTCTAGAAATTCAAAGGTTGCTAGACAAAAGAGCCATCCAACAAGTCCCCACAGACCAAGTAGGATCAGGAACTTACTCAAGATTCTTTTTAGTTCCAAAGAAAATAGGGGACTGGAGACCAATTCTGGATCTCAGCATTCTAACAAATTAGTAAAAAAGACCAAGTTCCGGATGGTGACACTGCAGTTGATACTCCCATTCCTGGGAAAAGACAGTTGGATGTGCTCTATAGATCTCCAGGATGCGTACTACCACATAAAAATGGACAGGTGATCCAGGAGACACCTGCGTTTTCGGCAAGGAGCCTGTCACTAACAATTTCGAGCTGTTCCCTTTGGCCTGACTACAACCACTAGGGTGTTAATCAAATATATGGCAATAGTAGAGGCTCACTTGAGACGTCTAGGATTCTGGGCGTTTCCATATTTTGACAACTGGCTCTTAACTACGATGATCAGGCATCTTCTAATTAAGGCCAGGGATACAACCTTGCAACTCTGCTCCCATCTAGGGATTTCCATAAACTTCGAAAAATGTACGTTAGTGCCTTCTCAGCATGTGGTATTCATAGGAGCAGAATTAGACAACACAAATGACTGCAAAACTTCCACCAGAAAGGATTCAATATCTAAGGTACCATGTGAGAAATCTCTTAAGAAGGAAGAAAGCCCAAGCGAAGACAGTCCTCAAAGCTGTACGGATCATGGCAGCAGAGAGAGTTTTGGTTCCCCCAGCACTTGAGAGAGGCCCTAAGAGTGTGGCAGTGGGCAACCTCTTCTCAGTGTTTTCTGATAGTAATGCACATCCTGGGGAAATCCAGTATGATAGCAGACAGACTCAGCAGAGCTATTCTGATGCCTCATGACTGGTCCCCGAAACAGGAAGGAGTGGAAAGAATTTTCCAAAAATGGGGCCAGCCTTGCTGCAACCTTTTTGCGACATCCATGAATGCCAAATGCAGCAGGTACTTTGCCCTCATCCCCCTCCGAGTGAGCCACAAAGGGATGCACTTGTTCACGATTGGCCCCAGGGCCTCCTCTATGCCTTTCCCCCTTCTCCCCTAATTTCCAAAGTTCTTAAAGCCACTTGTTTGGGAAAGACTTGATACTCCTCTCTCCGTACTGGCCTCCTCTTCCTGTGGCCTCATCTTTGGGAGAAGCCTTGGATTATGGATCCAGTTCCATACCTTCTGACTCCTGCATCAGGAACAGTCCACCCATCCCTTCACATCCTCAAACTGACAGCATGGCTGCTCCAATGCCAACGATAGCCTGCTTTCCAACCTTTCTTCTCGAGTTAAACACATTCTAATTTCTTCACGCAAGGCTTCAACAAGGAAAATTTATAAAAGTAAATGGAAAAGATTCTGCCTATGGGCTACCAATAACCATGTAGATCCCTTTCTGCTCCTAGTAGTTTAATTTTGGACTTCCTAACAAAACTTTTCAACGAGGGTGCAGCTACTTTTAGGGTTCAGCTAGCAGCAATCTCGAACTTTCATTTGGGAGAGTCTGGCTCCAGTATAATGTGTCATAAACTATGTAAAGCCTTTCTCAAGGGTGCTATGTTATTAAGACTGCCTATCAGAGAACCTCCAGCACCATGGGATCTAAATTTTATTCTATCACGCATAGTCTTTCCTCCCTTCGAACCAACAGCATCTTGCAAATTGAAATTTTTGACTTGGAAAACCGTTTACTTGATAGCAATCACCTCTGCTAGAAGGGTGTCAGAGTTGCAAGCATTGTCCATAAAGGCCCCATATTTGCTTTTCCATAAGACAGGGTGTCTTCGCAAACAAATCCCTCCTTTTTACCTAAGGTGGTTTCTGAGAACAATTTGAACCAAAGTATAGAACTGCCAGTTTTCTTCCCAAATTATGAAAATAAGGCAGAGTACATGCTACATCAGCTGGATGGTGCACAGGTAGTTACGTTTTTATCTACATAGAACTGCAGAACTCTGAAAATCTGATCAGTTGTTTGTTGGTCTTTCTGATTCAAACAAAGGATCTCCTGTTTCTAAAGTTACACTTTCTAAATGTATATCAGACTGCATAACTTTTATTTACAAGTCACAAGATAAAGAACTTCCAAAGAAAGTTGAGGCCCATTCTACAAGAGCCACTACAGCTTCTTCAGCCTTTCTGGCTAAGCTGCCACCATTTGTACTGCAGCAACATGGGCTAAACAACATACTTTTATCACTCATTACAAAGTTGATTTGGCCTAAAGGAATAGAGCCTCTTTTGGCTCAATAATTCTGAGGAATATTCTCCCATGAGCCACCCAAGATTCAATGTGCTAGGGATGCTGTCCCAACCTAGTAAGAATGAAGGCGAGATAGGACAACATCACATAAAGAAGTTATGTACTCACCATAATGTTCCATGTGCATTGTCCATCTTCACCTTCATTCTTACATCTCACCCCCCCTTCCCTTCTTTTACTCCTAGAGGACTTGGTCTATACAAATCGGACTATCTTGACCTCTGTCCTTCACCAGCCTCTGAATCTTTCCTTGGGAGATTTTATATATATATAGAGGTTAGATATAGAGATGTATAGACAGTAGATTAGTATAGATTAGATATGTATAGATTATATATATATATATATATATATATATATATATATATATATATATATATATATAGAGAGAGAGATTAGATATAGGTTAGATATATAGATATCGATTACATATATATATATATATATACATATATATATATATATATATATATATGTAGATATATATATATATATATATATGTAGATATATATATGTGTATATATATGTAGATATATATATATATATATATATGTGTGTATATATATATATATATATATATATGTGTGTGTGTGTATATATATATATATATATATATATATATATGTAGATATATGTATGTATATATATATATATGTATATATATGTAGATATATGTATGTATATATATATATATATATATATATATATATATATATATGTAGATATATGTATGTATGTATATATATATATGTATATATGTAGATATATATATATATATATATATATATATAGAGAGAGAGAGAGAGAGAGGTTCATAGGTAGGTGCTAGCCTATTTGGCCGTAGGGCCTATACAAGCCTAGCCAAAAAGGTACCCTGGCTTTCGCCACCCAAGAAAATTATTTTCCTA